>NC_059204.1:33562427-33787427 GCF_020615455.1 Coregonus clupeaformis | reverse complement strand
ATACATACATACATACATACATACACACATACATACATACATACATACATACATACATACATACATACATCACATACATACATACATACATACATACATACATACATACATACATACATACATACATACATACACACACACATACATACATACATACATACATACATACATACATACATACATACACACATACATACACACACACATACACACATACATACATACATACATACATACATACATACATACATACATACATACATACATACATACATACATACATACACACATACATACATACATACATACATACATACACACATACATACATACATACATACATACATACATACATACATACATACATACATACATACATACATACATACATACATACATACATACATACATACATACAGTGGGGGAAAAAAGTATTTAGTCAGCCACCAATTGTGCAAGTTCTCCCACTTAAAAAGATGAGGCCGGTAATTTATCATCATAGGTACACGTCAACTATGACAGACAAATTGAGGAAAAGGAATCTAGAAAATCACATTGTAGGATTTTTAATGAATTTATCTGCAAATTATGGTGGAAAATAAGTATTTGGTCACCTACAAACAAGCAAGATTTCTGGCTCTGACAGACCTGTAACTTCTTCTTTAAGAGGCTCCTCTGTCCTCCACTCGTTACCTGTATTAATGGCACCTGTTTGAACTTGTTATCAGTATAAAAGACACCTGTCCACAACCTCAAACAGTCACACTCCAAACTCCACTATGGCCAAGACCAAAGAGCTGTCAAAGGACACCAGAAACAAAATTGTAGACCTGCACCAGGCTGGGAAGACTGAATCTGCAATAGGTAAGCAGCTTGGTTTGAAGAAATCAACTGTGGGAGCAATTATTAGGAAATGGAAGACATACAAGACCACTGATAATCTCCCTCGATCTGGGGCTCCACGCAAGATCTCACCCCGTGGGGTCAAAATGATCACAAGAACGGTCCCAGAACCACACGGGGGGACCTAGTGAATAACCTGCAGAGAGCTGGGACCAAAGTAACAACGCCTACCATCAGTAACACACTACGCCGCCAGGGACTCAAATCCTGCAGTGAAAGACGTGTCCCCCTGCTTAAGCCAGTACATGTCCAGGCCCGTCTGAAGTTTGCTAGAGTGCATTTGGATGATCCAGAAGAGGATTGGGAGAATATCATATGGTCAGATGGTAAAAACTCAACTCGTCGTGTTTGGAGGACAAAGAATGCTGAGTTGCATCCAAAGAACACCATACCTACTGTGAAGCATGGGGGTGGAAACATCATGCTTTGGGGCTGTTTTTCTGCAAAGGGACCAGGACGACTGATCCGTGTAAAAGAAAGAATGAATGGGGCCATGTATCGTGAGATTGAGTGAAAACCTCCTTCCATCAGCAAGGGCATTGAAGATGAAACGTGGCTGGGTTTTTCAGCATGACAATGATCCCAAACACACCGCCCGGGCAACGAAGGAGTAGCTTCGTAAGAAGCATTTCAAGGTCCTGGAGTGGCCTAGCCAGTCTCCAGATCTCAACCCCATAGAAAATCTTTGGAGGGAGTTGAAAGTCCGTGTTGCCCAGCGACAGCCCCAAAACATCACTGCTCTAGAGAAGATCTGCATGGAGGAATGGGCCAAAATACCAGCAACAGTGTGTGAAAACCTTGTGAAGACTTACAGAAAACGTTTGACCTGTGTCATTGCCAACACAGGGTATATAACAAAGTATTGAGAAACTTTTGTTATTGACCAAATACTTATTTTCCACCATAATTTGCAAATACATTCATAAAAAATCCTACAATGTGATTTTCTGGATTTTTTTTCATCTCATTTTGTCTGTCATAGTTGACGTGTACCTATGATGAAAATTACAGGCTTCTCTCATCTTTTTAAGTGGGAGAACTTCCACAATTGGTGGCTGACTAAATACTTTTTTTCCCCACCTCCCATACATACCAGATTTTTTAAAAAGGGACAAAAAGATAGTCAACTGCTGTCTAACACATTAAAGGGATAGATTTAACACAGGCATCCACTACGGTCTGAATGGCCTTCACTTCACATAGAATCCTGCAACTGTTATTCCAATCCTCTCAGAAATACAGACAGAGGAGTAGTGAGGACAGTGAAACCAATTATCCTGCCCTCCCTCCTCCATCTTGGTTGAGCGCAGCCTGCCTGGTGTAGTGGAGTCAGCGGGAACAGTCATAGACAAATCACCAGGCACTAATACACCAGGGACTCACTGGCCGACCAGGACCCAGCAATACATCTGCCAATTCACCCTGGGGATTCTATTAGCAAACAGCTAACACGCCGCCACAGCCCTCTCCATCATCCGGTGCGTGAGAGAGCTTGAGTAAGTGTGTGAGTCAAAACGTGCAACTAAACCTGATCAAACATTCATTAGAGAAAAGAGAGCATGACAAACACAGGGGAAGATAGGAGGCTAGTTAGTTAGCCATCGAGGCTTGAAGAATGGTCAGTGGAGGGAGTCATTCTGGCCAGACAAAAACTAGACAGAAAGACACACTAATATCATACCCCCCATAAATGCGACCCTCACCTGTTATTGTCATGGTGAAAAGTTAGCATGTCTTGGGACTATGATATTTGTGCTTCTAACTTTCTCACTCATTCAGGATTATCCATAATCATGGTAGCATCCACATGAATGTAGTGTTTAGAAACATATTATATTCTTATTTACAAGAAGAAAAATGACACAATACATTATTTACCAATATTTTCTATTGTGCACAAAATCTGAAACCAAAGAAACAGCAAATGCATCCAACAAGTTTGTAGTCACAAGCTTTATGTAGTCATTGCCTGGTATGAATATGGGACCAAAAGCTTAACTTTTCACTACATTAATTAGTATGAAAAAGATATGCACCCTAACTGTAAGTCGCTCTGGATAAGAGCGTCTGCTAAATGACTAAAATGTAAATTAATACAAGTGAATTGGTCAAAATATTTCTGGTCCCCTAAAATGGAGTGACTGTACAAAAAGTGATGTAATTTCTAAACAGTTCACACAATATGGATGAAAATACCCTTAAATTAAAGCTGACAGTCTGCACTTTAACCTCAGTAATTGTATCAAGTGCTGGAGTACAAAGCCAAAACAACAAAACCGATCCAATACTTTGAGCTCACTGTATATGATTCTACCTCCCATGAAAACCAAAATGATTGTTATCCTCTCTCGGAGCGCCAAGGGCCCTGACTGGAGTCAATGTTTGTAGGTGAACCCAGCCAGCAGTGTGCGACTGACCCGGTCAGTCAGGATGAGCCAGCCTCACTGTGAAAGCCAGGGTTACAGGGACTGGAGATTAGAGGGGGGCAGCGTAACCCTCCCTCCCTCCCTCCCTCCCTTCTCCCCCTCAGACTGTGGCTGTAGCCGTGAGCGGATCCCGCTTATATAATCCGGAGAGGAGATAGAGCTATATTCTGCCGGCCAGCCCAACCAGTCAAGTCACTGCTGTCAATAGGCTTACCTGCCTCTGCTCTGGCTGCTCAGTCACAACCGTCACAGAGCACAAAACAGAGACATGTGGAGGGACAACAGGAGAGTGTAAGCACTGTTGACGTAATGCCTTATAAACCAAATAACACCTTCATTGGAAGACAAAGTCCACACCGTATCTTAAAGAGCACAAGCTTTTGCTTTACAGAGCCTGTGTTTGGTTAGTGGTGCCTTCCTTCAGTGATGAATATGAGTCAGTGTTTACATTGTGTGGGGGCTTTGGTTGGAGAGGCTCCTGCTCTTGGCTCAGATATGCAGTAGTAGAACAGTAGGGCTGGGAATTGCCAGGGACCTCACGATATGATCACGATACTTAGGTGTCGATACGCATTGCGATTCGGTACTGCAATTTTATTGTGTTTCGATGATCCAAACATATTGCTCACCATATACAGTGAGGGGGAAAAAAGTATTTGATCCCCTGCTGATTTTGTACGTTTGCCCACTGACAAAGACATGAGCAGTCTATCATTTTAATGGTAGGTTTATTTGAACAGTGAGAGACAGAATAACAAAAACATCCAGAAAAATGCATGTAAAAAAATGTTATAAATTGATTTGCATTTTAATGAGGGAAATAAGTATTTGACCCCTGTGCAAAACATGACTTACTATTTGGTGGCAAAACCCTTGTTGGCAATCACAGAGGTCAGACGTTTCTTGTAGTTGGCCACCAGGTTTGCACACATCTCAGGAGGGATTTTGCCCCACTCCTCTTTGCAGATCTTCTCCAAGTCATTAAGGTTTTGAGGCTGACATTTGGCAACTCGAACCTTCAGCTCCCTCCACAGATTTTCTATGGGATTAAGGTCTGGAGACTGGCTAGGCCACTCCAGGACCTTAATGTGCTTCTTCTTGAGCCACTCCTTTGTTGCCTTGGTCGTGTGTTTTTGGTCATTGTCATGCTGGAATACCCATCCAGGACCCATTTTCAATGCCTTGGCTGAGGGAAGGAGGTTCTCACCCAAGATTTGACGGTACATGGCCCATGTCCATCATCCCTTTGATGCGGTGAAGTTGTCCTGTCCCCTTAGCAGAAAAACACCCCCAAAGCATAATGTTTCCACCTCCATGTTTGACGGTGGGGATGGTGTTCTTGGGGTCATAGGCAGGATTCCTCCTCCTCCAAACACAGCGAGTTGAGTTGATGGCAAAGAGCTCCATTTTGGTCTCATCTGACCACAACACTTTCACCCAGTTCTCCTCTGAATCATTCAGATGTTCATTGGCAAACTTCAGACGGGCCTGTATATGTGCATTCTTGTTCAGTGGGACCTTGCGGGCGCTGCAGGATTTCAGTCCTTCACGGCGTAGTGTGTTACCAATTGTTTCCTTGGTGACTATGGTCCCAGCTGCCTTGAGATCATTGACAAGATCCTCCCGTGTAGTTCTGGGCTGATTCCTCACCATTCTCATGATCATTGATGCCCCACGAGGTGAGATCTTGCATGGAGCCCCAGACCGATGGTGATTGACCGTCATCTTGAACTTCTTCCATTTTCTAATAATTGCGGCAACAGTTGTTGCCTTCTCACCAAGCTGCTTGCCTATTGTCCTGTAGCCCATCCCAGCCTTGTGCAGGTCTACAATTTTATCCCTGATGTCCTTACACAGCTCTCTGGTCTTGGCCATTGTGGAGAGGTTGGAGTCTGTTTGATTGAGTGTGTGGACAGGTGTCTTTTATACAGGTAACGAGTTCAAACAGGTGCAGTTAATACAGGTAGTGAGTGGAGAACAGGAGGTCTTCTTAAAGAAAAACTAACAGGTCTGTGAGAGCCGGAATTTTTACTGGTTGGTAGGTGATCAAATACTTATGTCATGCAATAAAATGCAAATTAATTACTTAAAAATCATACAATGTGATTTTCTGGATTTTTGTTTTAGATTCCGTCTCTCACAGTTGAAGTGTACCTATGATAAAAATTACAGACCTCTACATGCTTTGTAAGTAGGAAAACCTGCAAAATCGGCAGTGTATCAAATACTAATCTCCCCACTGTACATACATACACAGTGAATTCAGAACGTATTCAAACCCCTTGACTTTTTCCACATTTTGTTACGTTACAGCCTTATTCTAAAATGGATTAAAATTGTTCCCCCCCATCAATCTACACACAATACCCTATACTGACAAAGCAACAGGTTTAGACATTTTAGCAAATTTAGAAATACCTTTACATAAGTATTCAGACCCTTTGCTATGAGGCTTGTTCCAGTTTCCGACAATATTCAGCAACTTCACACAGCCATTGAAGAGGAGTGGGACAACATTCCATAGGCAACAACCAACCGCCTGATCAACTCTATGCGAAAGAGAAGTGACGCATTGAATGAGGCAAATGGTGGTCACACCAGAAACTGACTTTATTCACACCCCTACCTATCTGACCAACAGATGCATATCTGTATTTCCAGTCATGTGAAATCCATAGATTAATATAAAATTAGACCCTCTGAAATATAAAAAAGCATTATGATTTCTCTTTTGTTAATGGTCCATACTTGGTTACACAGTTATATACAATGATTGTGCCAGCCCTAAATATAGGTACCATTGACTTGCATTACATTTGTGCCAAATGCTACAAAGTCAGCATTTGAACCAGTGGCCAGGTAAACAAAACCAATGCATGGATTGCTGTCATACCTTGTCCATAGACTGATTACAGGGAAAGCAGACCAATATGTAAAAAATGTGGCAAAGCAATTAACGTTTTGTTCTGAATACAAAGTGTTATGTTTGGGGCAAATCCAATACAACACATTACGGAGTATATTTTCAAGTATAGTGGTGACTGCATCATGTTATGGGTATGCCTGTAATCGTTAAGGACTGGGGAGTTATTCAGGATTTAAAAAATGAAACTGAATGGAGCTAAGCACAAGCAAAATCCCAGGTTTTCCTCTAGTTCAGTCTGCTTTCCACCAGACACTGGGAGATAAATTCAACTTTCAGCAGGACAAGAATCTAAAACAAAGCCAAATCCACACGAGTTGAGTTACAGTTTTGACAAATCTACGGCAACACCTGCAAATGGTTGTCTAGCAATGATCAACAACCAATTTGACAGAGCTTGAAGAATTTTGAAAAATAATAAAAAATGGGCAAATGTTGCCCAATTCAAGTGTGTAAAGCTCTTAAAGACTTAACCAGAAATATGTACAGCTGTAAATCGCTGCCAAAAGGTGCTTCTACAAAGTATTGACTCAGGGGTGTGAATACTTATGTAAATCAGATTTTCCTGTTTTTATTTTTTCAATACAAATGTGCAAAAATGTCTAAAAACGTTTTCACTTCGTCATTATGGGGTATTGTGTGTAGATGGGTGAGTGGAAAAAAATCTATTGAATCCATTTTCAATTCAGGCTGTAACACAAAATGTGGAATAAGTCGAGGGGTATGAATACTTTCTGAAGGCACAACCAGTCCACAAGGTTCTTTGGGGAGAACCCTGTGAAGAGCAGATAGAGGAATGATAAACTGGGACTATAAAAGAAAGCTCATTTTTCTATCCTGTGCCTTGGGGAGGGGGATATTTCACATTATTTCAAATAAAACTAATATAGCCGTCCTCGTGATATAACTAGCCTCATGAGGAGCGGGGATGGGACTGAGTATCTGAATTGTGCACATAGAAGAAAAGCCTTCCAGCCATTGGTCAGGAGCAGCCATGTATGTTATGAACAGATCACATCCTGTTCTTTAGTCTGTATTACATTAGGTAAGCCAACAACACGGGCTAGAATAATTTGTTTCGGGGGCAGTCTGCCTGTAGGTGCAGCAAAGTTCTAGAGACAATTCTAGAGGCCCCCCATCTTTGCGGTGTAGAGAATATTTTGCATTTTACGCCAACTTCCTGCAATTCAAAAAAATTTATCCATGGAGCTTTGAGAAAATATAGCTTTTTATTTTTTATCCTGCGATTCAACATTCTGTCATGGAGCTGAGAGAACTTCCTGCAACTATATACATTTTGCCATGGCTAATGTGGTGTTCTTTTGCTCGACCATCAAATCTATACTGCTAAATTCACTGTTTTGGGTATTTTCTATACCGTCTAGCTTTTATTTGGGTGATTGTTAGTTAAAAAATCAAATAAATAAAAACATAATATATATACAGTGGGGGGAAAAAAGTATTTAGTCAGCCACTAATTGTGCAAGTTCTCCCACTTAAAAAGATGAGGCCTGTAATTTTCATCATAGGTACACGTCAACTATGACAGACAAATTGAAAAGAAAAAAATCCAGAAAATCACATTGTAGGATTTTTAATGAATTTATTTGCAAATTATGGTGGAAAATAAGTATTTGGTCACCTACAAACAAGCAAGATTTCTGGCTCTCACAGACCTGTAACTTCTTCTTTAAGAGGCTCCTCTGTCCTCCACTCGTTACCTGTATTAAAGGCACTTGTTTGAACTTGTTATCAGTATAAAAGACACCTGTCCACAACCTCAAACAGTCACACTCCAAACTCCACTATGGCCAAGACCAAAGAGCTGTCAAAGGACACCAGAAACAAAATTGTAGACCTGCACCAGGCTGGGAAGACTGAATCTGCAATAGGTAAGCAGCTTGGTTTGAAGAAATCAACTGTGGGAGCAATTATTAGGAAATGGAAGACATACAAGACCACTGATAATCTCCCTCGATCTGGGGCTCCACGCAAGATCTCACCCCGTGGGGCCAAAATGATCACAAGAACGGTGAGCAAAAATCCCAGAACCACACGGGGGGACCTAGTGAATGACCTGCAGAGAGCTGGGACCAAAGTAACAAAGCCTACCATCAGTAACACACTACGCCGCCAGGGACTCAAATCCTGCAGTGCCAGACGTGTCCCCCTGCTTAAGCCAGTACATGTGATGATCCAGAAGAGGATTGGGAGAATGTCATATGGTCAGATGAAACCAAAATAGAACTTTTTGGTAAAAACTCAACTCGTCATGTTTGGAGGACAAAGAATGCTGAGTTGCATCCAAAGAACACCATACCTACTGTGAAGCATGGGGGTGGAAACATCATGCTTTGGGGCTTTTTTTCTGCAAAGGGACCAGGACGACTGATCCGTGTAAAGGAAAGAATGGGGCCATGTATCGTGAGATTTTGAGTGAAAACCTCCTTCCATCAGCAAGGGCATTGAAGATGAAACGTGGCTGGGTCTTTCAGCATGACAATGATCCCAAACACACCGCCCGGGCAACGAAGGAGTGGCTTCGTAAGAAGCATTTCAAAGTCCTGGAGTGGCCTAGCCAGTCTACAAAATCTCAACCCCATAGAAAATCTTTGGAGGGAGTTGAAAGTCTGTGTTGCCCAGCGACAGCCCCAAAACAATCACTGCTCTAGAGAAGATCTGCATGGAGGAATGCAACAGTGTGTGAAAACCTTGTGAAGACTTATAGAAAACATTTGACCTGTGTCATTGCCAACAAAGGGTATATAACAAAGTATTGAGAAACTTTTGTTATTGACCAAATACTTATTTTCCACCATAATTTGCTAATAAATTTATTAAAAATCCTACAATGTGATTTTCTGGAAAAAATTCTCAATTTGTCTGTCATAGTTGACGTGTACCTATGATGAAAATTACAGGCCTCATCTTTTTAAGTGGGAGAACTTGCACAATTGGTGGCTGACTAAATACTTTTTCCCCCCACTGTATATACACACACTATCTGGTTTAGGCATTTGGGTTTATACAAAGCCTTTTTCCATCCTGATTGTATTTTATTTTTGAATAAACATTTTATTTTTCCTTTTATGCATGCTTAGGTGGCCCGCACAAGGATATCAATGGCAGAAAATCCCTGTGTTTAACTGTTTAACAGCAGAGACGGCAATAAAACAGAGCCGTTAATCCACAGCCATGGATTCAGAGCCATTTGCTATGCAAAGTCATGCAGACAGGACAAAGAGTTGACCGATGTGATAGAACCATCAGCGGGGTAAGTATAAATACACTGTCCCTAAAATCACCCATAAGCAAAAGAGTTAGAGACAGGCTGCTACAGCATGTGCCAAAAGTCCTCAGATTCAAAATATTAGGTGAAACCTAGAAACACAGAAGAAAGTCCTGCTCTCTCACTCCGTCTCTTTCCAAGAGAGGCAACAGCACACACACATGCAGGTTCAGTTCAGTCAACAGTGCTCTGCTGCCAAGTGTGTTCATCAGCAAATACATTTACATTTGTCATTTAGCAGACACTCTTATCCAGAGCGACTTACAGTTAGTGAGTGCATAAATTTTATATTTTTCATATACCAGACTCATCCCATCTTCAGCAAAGTCTGCAAAGACACCAAACTCATAGAAAGTGTGCACGAACACACAAAGTTAGTGAAAAACAGTCATTCCAATTGATGATTAGCCTTTCTAGTGACTGTAGTAAATGGTGTGTTAATGGCCTGCAAGTTGGTTATCATGGCCTCCACTCTTCTCCCCTGGGAAGGAAAAGGCTTCTTCTCTTCACTCGGTCCTACTCCATGCATGGGCTAGGCCCACACAGAGCACATTGTGCTATCAGTGAGGCACAGTGAGGCGACAGCCTTTAGCCTGCCTAAACGAGTCACATACCCAACCCTGCTGCCAAATTTTCCCCATAGCTCACTGTCTGTCTACTACACAATTATCCAGCAGTCTGACCAGCTGATAATGGGACCCTCCACGCCTAGCACAGTATACATAACCGTGCCAAACCACAAAACACTATCAAATGCATCCATTGTATTGGTTATGTCCTCTGTGCACATTTCAAAGTAAAATATAACGACTGGAATAGCCCAGAAGTGCGGTGACAAGAATGACTTATTTCCCACCAAGCATCACGGAAAGTTCCATTAAAATACTTGTGTCTTGGATGGTGGGGAAAAGCTAAGGCAAATGATGGAGAGGAAAATGTGACCGCGCCAACGTGTCACCATGTTGACAAAGTAAAAAAATTAAAAATGACAAGCGTCTGTAGACAGCTGCCTAAGGTCATGCTTTAATTACGGCATTGTTTAATTATCATCCTATTGACCTCATGCCCTTCTGTTCTGGTCTGAAACACAAGCATCAGCCAAGGACTGATTTTGTTTGTCTGAAAGCTCAAGTCACTTGCCTCAACAACAAAAATAATTTTTTAAAAGTCTAACACTATGCATGGGCCAAAAGGTTAACTGAAAATTGGGTTGTCTGATGCAAGGAACCACTTCACAATTAATTATCATATATTAACAGAGAATCAGACGAAAAATATAGGCTACCCTCTGCCTATTGGCTTTTTTGCATATTCAAGCCCGTTGTAAGGCAGGTCCTCACCAGACATCACCGGCAACAACGTCGCCTATGGGCACAAACCCACCGTCGCTGGACCAGACAGGACTGGCAAAAAGTGCTCTTCACTGACGAGTCGCGGTTTTGTCTCACCAGGGGTGATGGTCGGATTCGCATTTATCGTTGAACGAATGAGCGTTACACTGAGGCCTGTACTCTGGAGCGGGATCGATTTGGAGGTGGAGGGTCCGTCATGGTCTGGGGCGGTGTGTCACAGCATCATCAGACTGAGCTTGTTGTCATTGCAGGCAATCTCAATGCTGTGCCCTTCCTGCAGGCTCATCCTGACATGAACCTCCAGCATGACAATGCCACCAGCCATACTGCTCGTTCTGTGCGTGATTTCCTGCAAGACAGGAATGTCAGTGTCCTGCCATGGCCAGCGAAGAGCCCGGATCTCAATCCCATTGAGCAAGACTGGGACCTGTTGGATCGGAGGGTGAGGGCTAGGGCCATTCCCCCCAGAAATGTCAGGGAACTTGCAGGTGCCTTGGTGGAAGAGTGGGGTAACATCTCACAGCAAGAACAGGCAAATCTGGTGCAGTCCATGAGGAGGAGATGCACTGCAGTACTTAATGCAGCTGGTGACCACACCAGATACTGACTGATACTTTTGGTTTTGACCCCCCCTTTGTTCAGGGACACATTATCCAATTTCTGTTAGTCACGTCTGTGGAACTTGTTCAGTTTATGTCTCAGTTGTTGAATCTTGTTATGTTCAAACAAATATTTACACATGTTTAGTTTGCTGAAAATAAACGTAGCTGACAGTGAGAGGACGTTTCTTTTTATGCTGAGTTTCGTAATAAAACAGCAGACATTGAATATCCCTTTGAGCATGGTGAAGTTATTAATTACACTTTGGATGCTGTATCAACAAACTCAGTCACTACAAAGATACAGGCGTCCTTCCTAACTCAGTTGCCGGAGTGTAAGGAAACCGCTCAGAGATTTCACCATGGGGCCAATGGTGACTTTAAAACAGTTAAAGAGTTTAATGGATGTGATAGGAGAAAACTGAGGATGGATCAACAACATTGTAGTTAATCCACAATACTAACCTAAATGACAAAGTGAAGTAAACCTGCAAAAAAATGTGGCAAAGAAATGAACTTTATGTCCTGAATACAAAGTGTTATGTTTGGGGCAAATCCAACACAACACATCACGGAGTACCACTCTTCATATTTTCAAGCATGGTGGTGGCTGCATCATGTTATTAGTATGCTTGTCATCGGCAAGGACTGGGGAGTTATTTAGGATAAAAATTAACGGAATAGAGCTAAGCACAGGCAAAATCCTAGAGGAAAACCTGGTTCAGTCTGCTTTCTAACAGACACTGGGAGACAAATTCACCTTTCAGCAGGACCAAGGCTGAATATACACTAGAGGCCAAATATACACTGGAGTTGCTTACCAAGACGACATTGAATGTTCCTGAGTGGCCTAGTTACAGTTGACTTAAATCTACTTGAAAATCTATGGCAAGACTTGAAAATGGCTGTCTATCAATGATCAACAACCAACTTGTCAGAGCTTGAAGAATAGAAAATAAATAAAAAGACTAATGTGCAAGTATTGTACAATCCAGGTGTGCAAAGCTTAGACTTGCCCAGAAAGACACTCGGCAGTAGTCGCTGCCAAAGGTGATTCTAACATGTATTAACTCAGGGGTGTGAATAGTTAAGTAAATGAGATCGCCGTATTTCATTTTCAATACATTTGCAAAAATGTCAAAAAATATTGTTTTCACTGTCATGGGGTATTGTGTGTATATGGGTGAGAAGATCCATTTAGAATTCACGCTGTAACAAATTATGGAATAAGTCAAGGGGTATGAAAACTTTCTGATGTCCCCTGTAGCTCAGTTGGTAGAGCATGGCACTTGCAACGCCAGGGTTGTGGGTTCATTTCCCACGGGGGGCCAGTATGAAAATGTATGCACTCACTAACTGTAAGTCGCTCTGGATAAGAGCGTCTGCTAAATGACTAAAATGTAAATGATGGCACTGTACGCAGATTCACACACACCATGACTTTTCCAGGATTTTCAAGATGGTACGAACTCAGTTTTCTGACAAAAAATAACCTATAACTGGTCAAATAACTTACTAACTAGCAAGGAATATCAACACGTGCACACGTGGCTACACACGATTGAAAGACCGCCCATCAACGCAATACAATTCTGCTCCAATGCACGCTGCAGAAATTGGAAGAAAAGTGAGCAACACATCGCGTCTGGAGGACACTGATCCAATTATGATCTGAGTAAATTGTTTGATATTGTGATTTAAAAATCTATATTATGCTTGTCCAACATTTTTCATTTGACTTGCCCCAGACAAGTGATATGAGATTTGGAGCCCTACCTCCACTGAGGTTTTAGTAAAGGCCAGGCCCACTCAAGCAGAGCATATCCATACAGGATCAGTAGCAGTACTGTGTGTGTCCATGTTAATGTGCCATTATGAATACAACATTTCACCCATATAAATTGCAGAGAGGAGATGCTCACAACATGAATCATAGACATCTACAGTCATGAAGCAAACGCTGAGTACAAACAATGTCAGTCCTTATCCTTTGTGTCATTGATTTTTTTCCCGTCTTAGCTTTGAATAACCTAGAAGCATTTAAAAACGTAAAGCAAGACAATTCAAGACTGAGTATGTTGAAAACTGCTAAGTTGAACTTAAATCATACTAATGTATCCCATAAATCACATGAATATGCATGAGGCCCAAGCATGAAAAACTGGGTCCTAGTTATAGGCTACAACTGCAGTAATTTTCCTGGTAAGGGAACATTAGTGATACATTATTTTGCCTGAAGTGCTGAAATACTGGCTAACACAGCAAGCCTGTTTGTCCCCATTTGGTAATTTGGATATCATCGTGGTGTACAGTGTTCGTTATGAATTTTTATTTATTCTTCACAATGTCACTGGAGAGTTAATCTACCCTGAGGTGCAAAGCAAAAGTTAAAGCCCCCATGCAGTCTTTTTAAATCACCACTGTATGTCTAATAAATCACTGTGTTTATTGAATGAAAATAACTTCAAAATATATTTTCTATCATTCATTTCCCCGAGCCTCCTTTGGCCCTTGAAATGCTGTCTGATCGTGTGGGTGTTAGAAGAACAAATGTGAAGATATTTACAGCCCTGATTGGCTGATAGGATGGTTTAGAGCCCACCCCTGAACGATCATCGGTCTATTATAATAAGATCCGATTGTGACATCGTGATCTGGGCAAAAAACTCCATCCCATCTTTACATGCTGAAATTCCAGGCATTTATTTTCTTCTTCAAATAGCTCTTACACAAAATGGGAATTATCATCATTTCCACAATTTCAGTGTTATTTCGACCTCACTGTGGAAATATATATTTATTTATTTTTAAGGAAAAATCACATTAACTGCACTGTCCCTTTAACAGTTCATGCAAATTTTCTTTGCCACTCAAAAAAGGAAAGTGCAAACTTTTGTAATGGCTGAGAAAATTCACAACTAATCTGACATTCATTAAATTAATTAGTAAGCATGTAACTTTACAATTTACTTGGGGGAAAACCTATTTAAAATAAATTTATCATAAGATGGACCACTAGAAATGTATTGTAAGTGTATGGGTGCATTTGTCAAAATGTGCTGTTTAAAAATGTACAAGGGTGCTATAAATGAGAACTTAACAGGGCAGCAGAAGTGGCATGACCAATTGCAGTAGCACTGAACGAGGTGAGGAGTGTGTGTGTGGGGTACTGACCAATTGCAGTAGCACTGAACGAGGTGAGGAGTGTGTGTGGGGTACTGACCTACATAGTGCAGGTAGAGAGCCAGGTACTTGTACTGGAAGAGAGGGTTGTTGTTGAGGCTGCTCCTC
The DNA here is from genome assembly GCF_020615455.1 of Coregonus clupeaformis. Lineage (NCBI taxonomy): Eukaryota > Metazoa > Chordata > Actinopteri > Salmoniformes > Salmonidae > Coregonus > Coregonus clupeaformis. The sequence continues at coordinate 33,772,644 of NC_059204.1, read as the reverse complement.
TGGATCTTCTGGAAGAAGGAGCTGACGTCCCAGCGGTAGAGTACCTCCAGCAGCATGATGCTGGGGACCCGCAGACCCACGTTCAGCACCGCTTCCAGCTTGTCCTTCACCGCCATGGCCCCGACACAGCACGCTACAACCTACTAAGACTGGACGGGGGGGACAAGGATTAGGGAGAAGAGAGCAAAAGGTGATTAGTCTTAAGTGCTATAACAACATGTAGGCTAAACATCCTTTTTTTTTTTAAAGGCTAAATACTTGTTTTTATTCAACAGCAGCAAAATTCTGTTTTTACAGAGCTCCAATTCCATGTTATGTGGTGTTTCATAAACCCATTCCCAGGTGGGCATGCACAAGTTGCTGTACAGGATAGATAAACAGAGTTGTATTTGACCAAGAAGAACTGTTAACGCTTCAAACCTCTGCCTGCATGTTCAGACAAATCAAGTCTAACGAGGCAGGAAGGGACTACATACACTCAAAATGCCTGCACAGAAAGTGTTGTAATTCCACAAGTCAAGCCTGAAGTACAGGCAATGACACCATATTAGGTAACAAGGGGCTGGATATCGCTTTCACAATAAAATAAAAAATAAAATAAAGAGTAGACGTAGTAAAAGTATTTTGCTGACAAATTTATGCATTTCATTTATTGTCACCTCTCACTATGGGTCTACATTGTGGCCTATTTCCCCAAGAATCCTACATGCTTTGTTGAGCAGGATCAATGTGAATGAAAATGAAATGTTATCCATTTGCAACACAGCCAAGCATCCCAACTGGTCCCTACACTGGCCTGAAATACTGTAAACATTCATTCCATAGTGGAAAGTTAGTAAGGCGTATGATCATGATGCTGATTCCTTTGCCCTTTCACATGATCTGTAATATAGGTTGGTTATTAACCCATCATGTGAAAAACATGCTAATAAGAGACACTGATGGAGGGTATATCCCATCCATATAATTACATAAAGAACTGAGTCAACAATAGCTTAACACCGTACTTAAGAGTAAATTGGCTAGCTAACGTTAGCTACATCACTTTGGAATTCACATTTATCAGCCATGATTGACTGTCCGGAAACGTCACATTAGCTAATAAGACCACTTCTCATTATGATTACATAACCGAAATGAAATACGGTTATACCACCACCAGTTACCGGATCACGTTCTAATGAGGGTGACGTTATTACAGCTATTCAAATCTAGCTCGGCATCTAGCTAGCTAGGCTACATGAATGGCTTGCTGTGGCTTGGCTCCGAGCGTTATGACATTAACTTTAGTAACCTCGCCTAACGTTAGTCACGGCTAGTTAACCGAAACCAGTCGTGCCCCGCAAGAAGGGTGCTGAATAATCACATCTTTATTGTAATCTCATCTTCAATTATGTTATGTAGCGATCTACAATTATGTGATTTTGGCGGGTCGTAAAATCAGACAAGATGCTAAAAGTCAGATGTAGGAGGAAAACTGCACTGGATGGCAGCTAGTTACGTCAATGGCTACCGTTAGCTAGCTGCTAAACATCCTAACTAGCTAGTTAACGTTAGCAATACCAGATGTTTGAAATGGAAACTACCACCATGCATAGCTAGTTAGCTAACTAAAAACGTAACTCAACAGCTGCTCACGATTCAAATTAATCTAAGTTAGTAACAGTTGTGGCTAGCAGAAACATTGCTAGCTACGCCTTATCACGCACTGCATGTGACGACGTGAAGCTAGCTAACTTAGCTTGCTGTCGCGTTATCAACGTTGTCCCACGGAAAATCAAATAACCTACATTGCGAGAACGACGTTAAACTCAGTTTGAGGATGTTTCTCCGGTCGAATATCAACCATTTTAACTAGGCGTCTCCCGAATTAACGGTTCAAATGATGGTATTTCCACCGTGGCTCGAATCGTCAGCTCTCCACACATCTCACCCAGCTAGGTAGCGGCTTCATAATGAAGAAGTGTCTATTGAGCATGCGCAGCAGCTCTTAATTAGAACTGAACTCCTTGCTAGTCAGAGAGATGCTGTATTTTGTGGTTATTTTTATTGTCAACAGCTGCCAAATGTATTCGTTACGTTTGAAATGCACAACAGAAAATACTATTTGAGACCTCTGGAATCAGGTAATCAAAGGTGGAATATGCAAAAATCACTCCGCCATTTAATGTTAGTAAAATTCTAGTAATTCGCCTAATTTCAGTTTGTGAGAATCATTGTACCATCTAAATCAGGGGTGTCAAACGTCCGGCCCGCGGGCCGGATCAGGCCCGCAAACGGGTTTAATCCGGGTTTTGAAAAAAAGAATAATAATAAATAAAAAATATATATTAATAATTTTGTAAAGTATAAAAATGCGCTGCAATTTTTCAATAAAATAAACTGCTGTTCCAATTGCGTCCACTGGATGGCGCAATAGCAATTGTGTTAAGCAAGCAAACTGTTTATACCGGGGCAGAGCAAGTAGGTCAAGCACGTGCAGCCAATGAGCTACTTTGTTTTGCCCGCGATATTTATTACGGCTTCTACTTTTAACATTATGTGCTTTGGCACCCTCATTGCCCCAATATGTCTCTGTCAAAAAAGAGAAAAGTGGACGCAGAGTGCAGAGTGTTCCAAGAAAAATGGTCATCCTATTTATTCACTGAATTGAATGGGAAAGCTGTATGTTTGGTGTGTTCAGAGCATGTTGCAGTGCTGAAAGAATATAACCTTCGGTCGCCACTATGTGAGTCTTCATGCCGACAAATATGACAACTTTCAAGGACAGCGGAGATGAGAGAAGGTGAATGAACTGTTGGCGGGTCTGAAGAAACAGCAGTCTGTGTTTACTCACAGCCGAGACATCAGTGACGCTGCAGTGAAAGCTAGCTACCTCATTGCTAATGAAATCGCAGTGGCTTCAAAACCATTTAGTGAGGGTGAATTTGTAAAAACATGCATGATGAAGGCAGCGGAGATTGTGTGCCCTGAAAGCGGCAGGCTTTTTGCAAATATCAGCCTGACAAGAAACACAGTTGCAGACAGGATTTCCGATCTTTCAGTGGATTTGGACAGCCAGTTGAAGCAAAAAGTAAAGTCATTTATTGCGTTTTCGGTTGCAATTGATGAAAGCACGGACATTACAGATGTTGCACAACTGGCCATTTTCATCCGCGGAGTTGATGACACATTGACCGTCACCGAGGAGTTCGTGGAGTTGGTGCCGATGACAGATACAACGACAGCAGCTGATATTTTTACCGCACTCGTCGGCGCGCTGGACAGGGTCGGAGTGGACTGGTCCCGCGCTGTCAGCCTGGCTACAGATGGTGCGCCCTCAATGATCGGGAAAAAAAGCAGGCGTTGTGACAAAGTTCAGAGAGAAAGTGCAATCTGCAAATGGAGGACGTGATTTTTTGACTTTTTACTGTATTTTGCACCAGGAGGCTTTGTGTTGCACGTCATTAAAGATGGATAACGTCATGAAGGTGGTCATCCAAACTGTTAATTTCATCCGATCCAGAAGCCTGAATCACCGTCAGTTTGACAGCCTTCTCAGAGAGAAAGACCACATCTATGGCCTGCCATACCACACTGAGGTAAGATGGTTAAGCCGAGGTGCTGTGCTGAGGCGTTTCTTTGATTTACGAGAAGAAATTGAACAGTTCATGGAAGAAAAGGGCAAACCAGTGTTAGAATTTCATTCCGCAGAATGGATGCAGGACCTTGCATTTATGGTGGATGTTACAGAGCACCTGAATAACTTGAACAAACAGCTGCAAGGGCGCAACAAAGTTGTCACGCAGTATTATGACAGCATACGTTCTTTCAAGTTGAAGCTGTCATTGTGGGAGACGCAACTTGCCGGTGGTGATGCAGCTCACTTCCCCTGTCTGAAAAATGTGTGCGCGACCCAACATGTGGCATACATGAAGCGGTTCAAAGATAAAATAACGGGACTGTTACGGGAGTTTGAGCAACGCTTTCAGATTTATGTTTATATGTTTTTATGTTGATGTACTATTGTTTTTAATTGATTTTATTTTATTTGTATATTTAACCTATTCTTGACTCTGTGGTTCTTGCACTTGTTTGGGGAACAGGATTTCATTATTTTTATCTACATTTCTGCCTGAGAAATGACACCCTGATATAGTTCTGTGATCTGTGAAACAGTTCTGTTAATCACTGAGGCATTGTGTGTTTGTGTGTTCTTTTTCTTTAGAATTTTCAAATAAACTTGACGTGTTTTATGATTAATAGTGATGTTGTGCTTGTACTATTTAGGACACACTGTCCTCAGGCTCCAGCTTTATGTTGTATGTTGATCGTATTAAAACAAAGAAAACAATCTGAAGTTGTTGTTTTTAAGTTATATATATATACCATTATTTTTCCGGTCCGGCCCACTTGGGAATAGATTTTCCTCCATGTGGCCCCTGAGCTAAAATGAGTTTGACACCCCTGATCTAAATCATTGTGGAATATCTTTCCAATAACCACAAATATTGTATATTCAGCTATTTGAAGCTGGTGTACAAAATCGAAAGTAAAAGACGCAAAAACGACAGGGAAGTAGTCCGGTGTAGCTCAGTTGGTAGAGCATGGCGCTTGCAACGCCAGGGTTGTGGGTTCAATTCCCACGGGGGCCCAGTACGAAAATGTATTCACTAACTGTAAGTCGCTCTAGATAAGAGCGTCTGCTAAATCACTAAAATGTAAATAGGAATAGCATACATAGAACATATCTACTGCTTCTTAGACTTGCTTTCATTGAGAATTACAGATCTATAACTCATTTTTCTATGTGAATTTTGTCCGGGTCGACTAAAAAGTTACTTATTGCAGCTTTAAACATGGTATTTCACATATTCCTCACTGTTTGTTTGATGTACACATGTGAGTATATAAACAATTAGCCCTAGTACCTTTACTTCAAGGACCTTGTCATTTACAGAGGTAGACTGGCTGTGTCAGCCAAATACTCCATGTAAACATGAATTGATTCTCAATTGCAATTAGGTTCTAGAAACATAAAGCCCTTTACTTTCATATCACATTAAAATGATTGACAGAATTTCACAAATGCAAAATATACACTTACCGTATATACTGTTTTAATGGCTTTATCACAGTTGCAGCCAACAGTCTTTTTCAGTGACAACACGTTTCTGGCGGCCTTCTTCCATTATGAGCATGCTACACTGAACACAAATATAAACGCAACATGTAAAGTGCTGAAATAAAAGATCCCATACATTTTCCATATGCACAAAAAGCTTATTGCTCTCAAATTTTGTGCACAAATTTGTTTACATCCCTGTTAGTGAGCGTTTGATCCTTTGTCAAGATAATCCATCCACCTGACAGGTGTGTCATATCAAGAAGTTGATTAAACAGCATGCTCATTACACAGGTGCACCTTGTGCCGGGGACAATAAAATGCCACTCTAAGATGTCCAGTTTTGTCACACAACACATTTTTTTTTTTTTTTTTTTACATTTGAGTCATTTAGCAGACGCTCTTATCCAGAGCGACTTACAGTTAGCGCATACATTATTTTATCGAACCCACAACCCTGGCGCTGTAAACGCCATGCTCTACCAACTGAGCTACATCCCCTGCCGGCCATTCCCTCTCCTACCCTGGGCCAATTGTGCGCCGCCCCATGGGTCTCCCGGTCGCGGCCGGCTACAACAGAGCCTGGATTCGAACCAGGATCTCTAGTGGCACAGGTTCTCTAGTGCCTTAGACCACTGCGCCACAGATGTTTCAAGTTTTGAGGGAGCGTGCAATTGGCATGCTGACTGCAGGAATGTCCACCAGAGCTGTTGTCAGATAATTTAATGTTCATTTCTCTACCATAAGCCGCCTCCAACATCATTTTAGAGAATTTGGCAGTACGTCCAACCGGCCTCACAACCGCAGACCACGTGTAACCACGGCAGCCCTCCACATCCAGCTTCTTCACCTGCGGGATCGTCAGAGGGGGAGGGCCTATGCCCTCCCAGGCCCACCGATGACTGTGCCCCTGCCCAGTCATGTGAAATCCATAGATTAGGGCCTAATTTATTTATTTCAATTGACTGATTTCCTTAAATGAACTGTAACTCAGCAAAATCTTTGAAATTGTTGTGTTTATATTTTTGTTCAGTATAGATAGCTAATTAGCACAGGTGTTCCCTCTGTCTTCCATAACATGTGGATATGGCTTTGTGGAAACACTAACCCTATAAAGGTGTAGCATTTTAACCTTGTTTTTTTGTGGGTTTTTTTCTTGCTGATATTAAAGATAAGGTACAGCAAGCGATGGGTGTCAATGTGCAGACTAATCGTCAGGCTCTTAACAAAACTCCCCTTACAGAAGACGCAGGCTGGTCCTTCGTGTTCTGCCACCATAAGCGAGAACAAAACATGCTGTTCACCCTAAACTAGAATAGAATTGAAGTTAGGTTCAATTTAGATTCTGAATGAAAGGTGAAAATACATATTTTCCAGATGTTGAAATCAGGCTAATTTTTGGTTCTGAATTAAATTTGAAAATACATCATTTATAGATGTCTATGTTTGGGCCAAATCAAGGCTGATTCAGACTGGACAAAATCTGAACCAAACTTAGAGGTCTATGATTGCTTCAGATTTGGTCCTCACTGGACCAAAAACCAATGTCCATGGATGTGGAAATCAAGGCTGGTCCATGCTGCACCAAAAAAAGACGTCCAAAAGGCGTTTGCGTCGGTCCATGCTTACTGAGGTGTAGCCTCTATGTGGTAAGCCTACCTTTTGTAAAACACCAAAAAATACCTCCGGTCTAGACAGGACCAAAAAAAGAAGTCCAAAATACGTCGGCTCATGTTTACTGGGGTGTAGCCTACATATCGGCCCACAATGACATTTTATGAATGCCCATCCATGTGGTAGGCCCACCATTTGTTAAACAGGCATTGCATTGGCATTATTAGTCCTGATTCCTGTGACTAATCAATTTGGCTATTTAAACTCTGAATATCAGTTACCCAACTTTATCAGAAGTTATCGTGATCCTTTTTGCAATGTGTTTACACAGCGGGAAATGCATAAGTATTTTATTTTTCGCAATGATCAGCTTGTCAAAAATGTATGGATACAAACTTGAAACCACTGATCATGACAATGGGGTGAAACTCCTAGACAACAGTTGTCCATTCCATATTGTCCATTTCTCTTTGACCGGTCCAGTTTTTGTTGTTGTTGACGGATGTTGGTGGAGAGCTGCAGCGATGAGTCTCTCCAACAACACACCTGAGAGGCGCGCTGGGGATTGACAAACAAAATATTTTCCGCCTTTGACAAAGTGGGCACTGCTTATCACAGGGCGGCATCAGAGCTAAACTAAAAAGGCGATATGCGACTGGTTGAGAGAAACTGTCATTGTTTTTGGACAGAATTATGTGAGGTTTTATGTGTTGTTGTTGTTGGAGGTGCGTTTTGGTCCGTTTAGCTCAGAAAATGTTGCCCTCATCAATCTGCCTCCATAGGCGGCCGCCTAATCCTGCCTAATGAGAGGGCCGGCGGTGAGAAGACGCCTTCGGTCCAATGACTTTTATGTGTAGTGTAATGGAACTGAGAATCATGATCAAGGGCTAATAAACAATCAGATAACGTTACTCACTCTAAAATATTTCGATAGAGTTGAAAATAAATGTAACTTTTTAGACAAAAGCAAATTACATACTACAGCACAAAGCCGACATTTGGGTGAATCAATATAACTTAAAGTATATTATTCTGTGATTTTGTAGTTAAAAACTGGATAAATCAATGCATTTGCAAGCGCAGCCTATTGAACTTTTATCCCTTGCTATTTGTCTCCATCTGTCGGTATTCTAGTAGTACACCACCTACAGGAAGTTGCAAACGAAGCGCGCTTGGGAACAAACCGGGCGACAGGAATAACTGCTGATTAAACAACACTGAATGAAACTGAGTTTTAAGAAATCACTTACTTTATACATTTATTACACGTCGTAGTACGCGTTCCTGCACACCACAGACACGAAAGGATTTGTGGCACAGCGCAATTTTTAGGTATGAATGCGCATCTGATTGCCTTTGACTTTGTTCTTCTAAAAATAACAGTCCATGCATGGCTGGCAGGCCCTTGAATTAGCTTGCTCGAGTTGGATGAATGAGAGATACGCAAGTTTTTTTGTTAGTAATGCCAGGCATTATGTACATTTTTGCAATCATTATTTGATCAGATTGCATCTGAGTGATTGATAAATTGCGGCTAATAACTAGCTACCTAGCTATCCAGCTAACGTTAGCTAGCTAACTTACTGAATGGCGTGGGCTGAATCTATCTACAAAGATACTACTAGGCAATCCCTAACCTAGGTAGCTAGCTAACATACTATATGGTAGCCAGATTAAACTTAATTTAGAACTTGTTTTCATTGCAAAGTACTGGAAGACATGAATCTCCAATAAGATTGCTATCCTGTCGTGGTTTCTGGATGTGTAGCTAGCTATCTGATTGTTGCCATTGTGATCTCTTACAGGTGTTGCAGGAGGTTTGCACCAGCATGTCTGTATCTGTGATCATTAAATGGGGAGGGCAGGAGTACTCCATCAGTACACTCTCCGAAGAGGACACTGTGCTGGACCTCAAGCAGTCCATCAAGTCCCTGACAGGAGTTCTCCCAGAGAGGCAGAAACTCCTAGGATTAAAGGTAAAAGGTAAGACCCATCTGTGGATTGCAGGTGTAAAGGCCAAAACCAATAACTGTTTTACTGTGTTTGAGAGCTAATTGACATGTGCAGCACAGATCGTATGGAAGTATTTTCCTTCACATGCTTCACACCATTGTGGATTTCTGCTTTTTTCTGAGCTGTCTGGAGTCATCACATCTTAATGGTTCAGTCTCTCTCCCAGGTAAACCAGCAGAGGACCAAGTGAAGCTGGGTTCACTGAAGCTGAAGCCCAATACCAAGATCATGATGATGGGCAGCAGGGAGGAGAGTCTGGTGGGTTCCTCTTCCTTCCACTAAACTGTATGGTGAACCATTCCACACCCGGGACTGTGATTGGTGAAGCCTGCTTCCAGCTGTTTACCAGAAGCAATGTCAAGACAAGGACTGACTTGTAGAGAGTTTATTTTCCTAACTTTAGCATGTCTAAGACCTAGGCCTCATAACACTCAATCGCTTCGTTTTGTTTTGTGAAGGAAGAAGTTTTAGCACCTCCCCCAGAGAATGATGACGTTGTCAATGACTTTGACATTGAAGAAGAGGTGATTGAAGTACAGAACAGGTGCAGTAGGACTTTGCAGATACAACTAATTTATACTGTAGCTTCAGTCATGCAAGTAATGAATTGATTTTGCTCAAACTTCGCTTGGCACTCTACGGTATGTTTTCTAAGATGGCGTAGTCAGTCCAATGTCTTGTTTTAACTTAATGCCCTTTTGTTTTCTTTAGAGAGGAGAACTTGGCCAAGATAGCCCGCCGTGTCAAAGACTACAAAGTGGAGGGGATGAACCCACCCAGGGCAGGAAAGAGGCTGCTAGTACTAGATGTGGACTACACGTTGTTTGGTGAGTAGGAAGAACATCAAAACTGCCCTGGGCACCTGCTGTTTGCCTGATGAAGTCATTCATAATTACACCATTTCTAAATATGAAACACATTTGAGATTTTAAGAATGTAGAATGTTATTGAATGGTTTTATACCATTGTCCTTATGCTGTTTGTTTTTTTTCAAACGTTTGAGCATGTTTCTCTGTGATTTGTTTCATTCCAGATCACAAGTCATGTGCAGAGACGGGACAAGAGCTCATGAGGCCTTTTCTCCATGAGTTCCTGACCTCGGCGTACGAGGACTATGACATCGTCATCTGGTGTAAGTACCAAACTGCTTGTTTTGATGTAAATGGAACGTTCAAGGTAACTCGCAGTAATTTGTGTTTAATTTGTTCTAGCTGCCACGAGTATGAAGTGGATTGATGCTAAAATGAAAGTAAGTATTCCCTTTTGATATGTTGATTTTGTATCAGTCTCAATTCATTTGTTGGCTCTTCATGGCCAGAAAGGGGCAGTTTCCCCAGAAGAGTTTTCACAACCTCCATTGAGCGCTAAACACATGCATATTGAGTAGCAGTGATTTAATATGCGGGATTGACCTGTAGTGTCGAGCGTCAGATCAGATGTTGCCTTCCTGTTGTGGTGTATGTGACCGTCTCGCCGTGCCCTCTGGTTTCTCAGGAGCTGGGAGTGACGGACAACCCCAACTACAAGATCACCTTCATGCTGGACAGTGCAGCCATGATCACCGTGCACACGCCTAAGAGGGGTGTAGTGGAGGTGAGTGGGCCTACACTGGAGCATACAACCCTCATAAATCACACTGATTCATGTCCCAGTCGCCTTATGGAACTGTCTCAAGTCAGTGTTGTGGTGGGTGTGTTTCAGGTGAAGCCTCTAGGGGTCATATGGGGAAAGTACAGTGAGTTCTACAGCAAGAGGAACACTATCATGTTCGACGACATTGGCAGAAATTTCCTTATGAACCCACAGAACGGACTGAAGGTAAGTTATGGTAGAACTTCCATTACTAGACCGGGCGTTTCTTTGCTTACCATTGGAGGTGTGGAAAGCCCAGCTCACCCACGTTATAATTAGGGTTTCTAACTCTACAGGTTGATCAAAACAGACATTGTCATCCATCAGTACAGTTTGATATTTATAGCACTTATTGCATTATAACGCGTTGCAAGTGTTACCAAAGGGGTGAACTAATCAGTTCTCCTCACTGGTTACATGGACAGACTTGCGTTTTGACAGAGGTAGAGGTGCTGTAAATCCACCAGAGCAGACCAGTAAAATGCATGCGCGTGTAATTACACTTCTTTGGACCCCCGACACTAATTAGAGGCTGGGGTATATTTACTAAAATGAGATGGCCGGCCATTATAAGAGACCACCGTTTGTTTGAGACTCTGGGCTCTATTTGAACAAATCTAACGCAATGGTATGGCAGCGCTATAGGTCCGCCCATCGTTACCGCTAAGACCAGCTTCTGGTTGGTCTTAAATATCCCCACCAGTGCTGCCTGAAATTGGCACTTTGGAGCATGATTTTAAGAACACACCTCACATATTGCCACCCCTCCCACCTCAGCGTAAGCGAGCTCATATAAGAGAGGTACATTACCAATCCTGGCGCTAGGGTTTGAAAATAGAAGTGCGACGGCTTTAACAGGTCAATTGCAAACTAGCGTGCGTTTGGACAATAGCAAACTAGCGTGCATTTGGACTGTGCATTTTAATGTCCGTTTTCAATAAGTAACCCTACCAAAGCCTCCTTGAGTCTTCCAGGTGTCAGCTGTCATTATGGTGTGAATTTTGATACAACACATTTTCAATGTTTTTTTCCCCCTCCTTTAGATTCGTCCATTCATGAAAGCGCACTTAAACCGTGAAAAAGACAAAGAGCTCTTCAAACTGTCTCAGTATCTTAAGGAGATTGCCAAACTGGAGGACTTCTCTTGTCTCAACCATAAGCATTGGGAGAGGTAAGGTTACGGAAATAGGATTCTGCTACTGACTCTGTCTTAGCACACCTTTTTTTTGCTGCTTCATTACTGACTTTTGTTTTAAACTAGATGATAATTGCTTTGTGATCATTGTTGTGTTGTGTATGTCCGCAGGTATCGCGCAAAGAAACCGAGCCAGTGAGAGCGTTGTTGTGGATGTGTGAAGGGATCATCATTCCTCAACCAGGAACAGGGCAGGACACTCAAGCCCTCACCAAACTACTGCTGCTGTTTCCCATTGTATGGCGTGTTTTATTTACTTCTGTTCTTCCCCCTCATCTCTGTCTTTCTCTGTTGACTTCAGTCCGGGAGACACGGTAAATACTTATACACATCTCAGTACTCAGTTTACATGCAATGGATTTTGTTAGGTTTCACCCAGTCGCTCTTTCACAGCAGTGACTCTGTCATCTGTAGCTATGACACTTAAACTCAGTTATACGAACATGAGTTTGTTCTGTACTGATACTGTTATGTATTCTCTCTCTCCACTCCCCCTGGCTCTCTCCCCTATGGCAACACCATACCAAGTAGATAGAGCAAAGCTGGTACAGTAACTGAGTGTTACCGAGTACACTGAGGTAAAGTTGTGTGACAGGTTACTTAACTAATCACTGAGGTGGATTAGGCCTCTATTAGGATGGTGACCTCCATATACTGCTGCTTGTCACAGAGGTCGTTTCTGAAGGAGACGGATGACGTTGTCCATCAGGCAGTTTTAGATTGTCATTGTCTGCTGACATCAGCTATGCCTGCCTGGAAACCAAATATATCTCTGCACGTGGTTAGACAGTATTTTTTAAAAATATGCATTTGACCTAACTTTGATTTGAACTGAAACACCTTCTTTTTCATATTCTCAGGCAATTGTTAGGTCCACTAAACCAAACAATACTTGTTGTAGTAGAATGATTGAAAATAAATGGGGGAAAAAGGCACTTACATTGTTTTTGGACAATTAAAGGCATTGTGTTGTTTGGCAGGCTCAGCCCAAGCACTAGACACTAAACTCAGATCAGACTTCTCTGATTTTGTATGAGGTTTATTTGTAAATAGTATTTAATATTTTCAGTTGGAAAAAGGGATATGGTTCAGAGCATTGAGTCACACCTTTTTATCCGTTACTAGTTTTCTCTTTAAAAGGCAAATATTTGACAGTAATTAAATATTTGCTAACATTTGCTTTATCCATTGGCTGTAACACTAGAGCGTCAATTCTCTCACGTCATCCTGCGAAGTTATGCAATAATCTAAAGATTGACTGCTATCAGAGGAAATTAATCAATGTCAGGGTTTACAGAATATTTTCAACTCTTGTTATTTCTGTTTTAGATTGTCAAATATTTATTTTACACAGACTTCCTTACTACTTTGATTTCTAGTAAAGAATGTTTTGCTACCTTCATGTTGGGTGTCAAAGGCAAATGTGTAAATAAGCATTTCAGTTGTCAAATGAAGGCACTATCATTTAACAAGCTGTGTGTCCTTACCCACGCATCCCAGGCACTGAATACACACCTGGATGACTGACAATAGTACATCATGTCTCGCTGAAGCAGCACTTTTCAAACAATGAAAAATCTATTGATATTTATTTTTTATTATTGAATATTAAATCATACAATCTACCTGCAGTGAAGCCACTCAACATTTACATGACATTCAGTCATCTAGCAGACTCAAACTATTATTGGTTTAGTTGTCAGCTTGTCATATTTGTTACCTCAGTTAAGTTTTCTTCACAATAACTTGATTTGTAAAAGATGAGGAAACCGTCACATTTGTTGTATCCTGTGATATTTAATTTGCAGACTGTTGCATGTCAGACAACATGAACATGTTTTAACAAGTGGGCACCGGATTCCTGTTGTGAGCATATCCCGACTGTAAATAAAATATTTTTTACAAAAGCTGCTTTTCCAGTCGATTTGTATACACAGTCAGTTTCATTAGTGTAAGCATTGTAAAAACTAATTATAGTGCCTTGACAAGTAATCATCCTAAAAAGTATGCAAATTACGATTTGCTGATTCAGATGCATGGCTAACAAGTGAACAGGGGCATGTATTGTTGTGGAAATTAATCACTATACTTTATAAAAAATCTAAGTACTTCCAGAGTTTTTGTTGCAACAAAAATTACTTTATTAGAGTTTCAACAAAGCCAGGCCAGTCTGCAGAGTAGCCCCCCTTTTTCTCTCTCTCCCCCAGTTATATAGCCCATCCACCTCTCTTCCAGCTCAAAATCCCTCCCTCTTCAGTTTCCCGCTCTTTATCACTCCGCCCACTTCCTTTGTCTCTGAGGACGGCTAAAATCGACTTTCATTATGTTCAGAATCACATAGTACTACAATCAATCTCTCCCCTGTCTTGCAAAAACACTCATGTTTAGTTTAAACTCTGTTCAACCCCGGCTCTCCCGGGATTAACCTGAAGACCGATTGTTGGACATAACAGGTCCCTAAATCCTTGAAACATACACCAACCCCACCCCATCATGCTGTAATCAATCAAGAAGATAGCCAAGGAGAGACAAAGGTCTAGCCCAAACTCCATTCAACCCTGGTGCCGCTCCTTTCACTGTGTTTGAAGAGAGAAACAAAAGGCCACAAGCTAGTTTCAGTCTCTGATGAGATAAGACAGTCATGGATTTAAGTAAGAGCGAGCAATTTGACCCTAGGTCAGATTGCCTCTTTACCCCCCACACACACAGTGAAATGACCCAATTAAATTCCTGGCCCAGTAACAAAGAATTCTAACTATGTTTGTGATTACCCCAGTTTTATCTCATAGTCCATTAAAAATACACATCAGTATCCGAGTGCAGGACCTTTTATTTTTGCGTCTATTTCATCATTTAGACAAATCTTCATGCAACAGTAATGAAAAAACGTAAGAGATAAATAACATAAATCATGGTGTGGTTACATTTCAGAACTATTATAAATTAATAAATATATACTTGCCTTACATTCAAATTACAACAATCATAGTATACGACATTGCATAACTTATTCTCTAAAGTATAATGTTTAAAAAAATATATATATCTTTTCAGTGCCAAGACAATTCCATATTTGGTTGTGATGGTTGAAGCTGCGTGATGTCATGTTGTCTGTCTTCATCTGGGTTTTGCTTTCCTTTTTACTGTAAAGAGACAGAAATTAGATATTTTTCTTCAAACTTCACGTGAACCGAAATATGATGTTGAAATAACTTACTATTAAAATGTTAAGAGGTTGAGCCATCTATACCTGTCGATTTCTCTTGTGTTTATGCTTCACCCTGTTGTACAAAGACAGACAGTCACAACCCTTTCGTCTAGGCACAGTTCAGCACTGTTGAAAGTTTGACATTCCTAAACTTCTCATGAAGTTGTGTATTGGAGCTAGAGGACAGTGAAAAAGACTCACTCATGATGGGTCCACTGACACCAGGGGCAGTCAACCAGTTCATCCTTCGCCCGGAGGCAGAAACGATACTTCTTGGGGCTGTGATTGAGGGTAAACTTTGTTTCTTTGGTTTCCATCAGAAACACCTATATCGAAGAGGAGAGAATGTACCCTCACCTTAGAATTTAATCCCCGGTGCCAATGTTCTTCTACACATTCATTAATGTATGAAGTTTCAATTACAGAGTACCATATTGTAAAAGTAATGATTGTAAAGATTGGCCAAGTATCACAGACCAGATTAAAGTGTCAATCAAGACACATCACGATATTGAGAATTTCAAGGACAAAATTGTTGCATAAAAATGGGCTTCTACCTGTTTTTCAGAGTCACAGCTTGCCCCGAGGTGGACCACTTTGACCTGGAATGTGAGGGGGTAGTAAGAATGGGGGAGGCTCCACGTCGCAGGGTACCCCCACTCAAAGGTGTTCCCCTCCACCTTGGTGATGTGGATCTTGTCTGTCTTCACTGATGAGGGAGAGAAGGAGACCAGACAGAACCTATATTACTGAAGTGGTGGCCATGTGAATCTTATGATATACAACAGAAAGCATGTCTACCTAAAACAAGGATGGAATGAGATGTACTGTATATTAAGTTATACCTGGATGATGTGACAATGCTATTTCCAGTGAATGAGTGCGGAGGACATGTTTGCCTTGGCCTTACTGTACCTATTTCTCGTATGTAGAAGGGTGTAACGGTGTAGTCCTCTAGGAGGTAGTTGGTCCTGAAGTAGACGGTCAGGTCGATACGGGACACCTCCTCAGCAAAGGAACAGCTGTCCAGATCGTCACAGGTCAAACCTGCACCATCACCGTGTACAGAGCAGGAGAAGTTGCTGCCAGAGAGCCTGAATGAGGGACACAAATCTCCTGGTTAGCCTTGGGACTTCTCACTCTCTGAAAGAAGCCTGATGTTCAAACATAACAAATCAAAAGCTCTTCACAGAGAGTCAGTGTCAGTGGAGAGAGCGTTTGCACTGTTGTAGTATTCACTTCGAATAGCATCATTCATGTGACAAGATCAAATGATGTAACCATCAGTACATGAGAGCAGCCCATTGGTCATACAAAATTAATCTACTGTATGTTTGAAGACTTACTGTCCTACTTGGACCAGAACAACAACTGCTGACATCCGATGCTCAGTCTTCTTCCAATAGCAATGAAATGTTCCATTGTAATTTTTTGCCAAACATCTTATGTACTCTGGGTAAAAAGAGAAACAAAATGAGAGAGGGAGGGAAATGGAGAAATTATTATTCTCTCTTTCTTTCTTTCTATCTCTCTCTCTCTCTCTCTCTCTCTCTCTCTCTCTCTCTCTCTCTCTCTCTCTCTCTCTCTCTCTCTCTCTCTCTCTCTCTCTCTCTCTCTCTCTCTCTCTCTCACACACACACACATACATATACACACACAAACACACACCATCCTCATCTGTGTCATGTGACTTCTCCAGGACGCGTCTCCGTCTGTTGGGTGATTGGATGTCCTGCACCAGCACCAGGGTGTGGTTGAGGTAGTCTCCAGCAGCGTTGTGACAGCTGTAGTTCCCTCCAATCATCTCCACCACTTTCACCTTGATCTGGTTCCCTTGTCCTACACGCTCACTGCCCTTCATCCAGATCACCTCTGTGTCCTGATAGGAGTCCCCACAGAGAAGAGGGACCTGCGTCTCAGTGAAGACCCTCAGATCCACCTTCACCACGAGCACTGGGAACCACATGGCCACCAATGTTTTAGTACAGCCTTCATGTTGAAAGTTTGTTTTATACAAATGTTTGAATTTCATTAGTCTCCAACATATTAATATTATGACAGTGTAAGTTATTCAATCAGAAGTAGAGAGTGTATATGTCAGGAGGAGTAGACGGGTAAAGATGAGAGATAAATAGGCTGAAACAGTCACCATTTGGCATGAGAGTCTCAATGGTCTCCGTCCCATGTTGGCTGCTTGACGCCACATGAAGGATGAGATACAGGATGTTGTATAGTAACATGTTCATCTGGCAGAGAGAAAAACAAGAGTACTTTAAGTTCATGTCTATTGATATGTATTGTATCTAAATGTTAATGACGTTCTCCTGAACCAGACAAAGTTAAATATGCTTCAATCAATAGGCCATACTGTAGTAGTATGTCATATCTTACCTTGATAATGAGATATGAGCGGAGTGTGCTCCTGGCTGGATTGTAGTATTGTCATGTCGACCCAGCCAGTATTTATATCTCAGCGGAACAGAAGTGAAGCCTGCCAGGTTAGAGGAACTGATCACCTATCAGTGTTTATAAATGACATTCAGGGTTTGAGAATGTGTGGTCAGTTAAGGTAAGAACTAGACTGCTGAATGGAAGGCCTTATTTTTGGGATTTCTGTGGTTTGGTGACTGATGTCACTACCTAAGAGCAATCCAGTCATCAGCCAGTGACCTGGTCACAAGTCCTGTGGCAGCAGCGGTATGGGTTAACTCATTCCCACTTTGGTCTAAGTTGGACAGGAGAGCATTGTGATGTGTGGTTTGGGTTCCATATGGTTCTTCAGTAGGAAACGCGTGTGTACTCTCAAATCCCCTAAATAAAGTTCACTAGAGCAGGATTCAGGAAGCATGTGCTTTTTTATTTATGCATGATTGCATGAGCTGTCCTTCCTTATGATGAAAAAAATATTTCTTGAGGGAAATGTGCTTTGTCAGCACATACAAAACTCTATTGACCTCTGCTCTGCTATACAGTACCGTAGTGTGAATAAATCATCCCAAGATCCCACAAAAGTTTCTCTTTCTGAAGGGGCATGACTTGGTTCTTACTGTGGGCTACATCCATAGGCTACATCCATGGGCTACATCCATGGGCTACATCCATAGGCTACATCCATGGGCTACATCCATGGGCTACATCCATGGGCTACATCCATAGGCTACATCCATGGGCTACATCCATGGGCTACATCCATGGGCTACATCCATGGGCTACATCCTAGCTGTGCTACATCACACAACAAGTCAGGTTTGCACCCAGACTTAAGAGAACATTTGTGTGAATTGAGGTTAGGACAGCAACTCAGGACGTAGAACACTGAGACTAAAGAGGACAAAGAGACTAAGGGGAACTGGAAATGGGTGGGTTGAGGTGAGGTGAGAATCATGTGCCTACCTAGTATCTACCTACGCTTGAGTCGTGTCGCCTGCAATAGGGAACTTTGTCTTTGTGTAGGGGGTTCCTAGATGTGTTTTTTAATAGCTATAAATAGTACATTTGTAAGTATACACACAGGTAAGAATCCATAGATTGTGAGGAAGTAAGTGAAGTAAAGAGACTAAACAGTCGATCAGCTGCATAGTGAACACTCCAGTTTGAGAAGGAGTGTGAAAGTAGATTGCCCTTCAGGGGTTTTACTGTACCACAAGTGGAAACCATCAGTACTATTTTCAGGGATTTCCACAAAATGAATTGGCCTTTAATATATTTAGCCACATGCTTGATGGAGCAGGAATCAAATCCACATTACCACACAGTTCCACTTCAGTTCCCCCTCATCTATCAAACTCTTTAGTCAAACAGCTCTCACATACAGTGAGGGGAAAAAAGTATTTGATCCCCTGCTGATTTTGTACGTTTGCCCACTGACAAAGACATGATCAGTCTATAATTTTAATGGTAGGTTTATTTGAACAGTGAGAGACAGAATAACAACAAAAAAATCCAGAAAAACGCATTTCAAAAATGTTATAAATTGATTTGCATTTTAATGAGGAAAATAAGTATTTGACCCCTCTGCAAAACATGGCAAAATCCTTGTTGGCAATCACAGAGGTCAGACGTTTCTTGAAGTTGGCCACCAGGTTTGCACACATCTCAGGAGGGATTTTGTTCCACTCCTCTTTGCAGATCTTCTCCAAGTCATTAAGGTTTCGAGGCTGACGTTTGGCAACTCGAACCTTCAGCTCCCTCCACAGATTT
Organism: Coregonus clupeaformis; assembly: GCF_020615455.1. Classification (NCBI taxonomy): domain Eukaryota; kingdom Metazoa; phylum Chordata; class Actinopteri; order Salmoniformes; family Salmonidae; genus Coregonus; species Coregonus clupeaformis. The sequence goes on along the minus strand of NC_059204.1, from coordinate 33,753,678 downwards.
TCTATGGGATTAAGGTCTGGAGACTGGCTAGGCCACTCCAGGACCTTAATGTGCTTCTTCTTGAGCCACTCCTTTGTTGCCTTGGTCGTTTGTTTTGGGTCATTGTCATGCTGGAATACCCATCTACGACCTATTTTCAATGCCCTGGCTGAGGGAAGGAGGTTCTCACCCAAGATTTGACGGTACATGGCCCCGTCCTGTCCCCTTAGCAGAAAAACACCCCCAAAGCATAATGTTTCCACGTCCATGTTTGACGGTGGGGATGGTGTTCTTGGGGTCATAGGCAGCATTCCTCCTCCTCCAAACACGGCGAGTTGAGTTGATGCCAAAGAGCTCGATTTTGGTCTCATCTGACCACAACACTTTCACCCAGTTCTCCTCTGAATCATTCAGATGTTCATTGGCAAACTTCAGACGGCCCTGTATATGTGCTTTCTTGTGCAGGATTTCAGTCCTTCACGTCGTAGTGTGTTACCAATTGTTTTCTTGGTGACTATGGTCACAGCTGCCTTGAGATCATTGACAAGATCCTCCCGTGTAGTTCTGGGCTGATTCCTCACCGTTCTCATGATCATTGCAACTCCACGAGGTGAGATCTTGCATGGAGCCCCAGGCCGAGGGAGATTGACAGTTCTTTTGTGTTTCTTCCATTTGCGAATGATCGCACCAACTGTTGTCACCTTCTCACCAAGCTGCTTGGCGATGGTCTTGTAGCCCATTCCAGCCTTGTGTAGGTCTACAATCTTGTCCCTGACATCCTTGGAGAGCTCTTTGGTCTTGGCCATGGTGGAGAGTTTGGAATCTGATTGATTGATTGCTTCTGTGGACAGATGTCTTTTATACATATAACAAGCAGTGATTAGGAGCACTCCCTTTAAGAGTGTGCTCCTAATATCAGCTCGTTACCTGTATAAAAGACACCTGGGAGCCAGAAATCTTTCTGATTGAGAGGGTGTCAAATACTTATTTCCCTCATTAAAATGTAAATCAATTTATAACATTTTTGACACGCGTTTTTCTGGATTTTTTTGTTGTTATTCTGTCGCTCACTGTTCAAATAAACCTACCATTCAAATGATAGACTGATCATTTCTTTGTCAGTGGACAAACGTACAAAATCAGCAGGGGATCAAATACTTTTTTCCCTCACTGTAGGTTACCTCAGCACGGGACACTGGTTAGAAAATATTCCACATCCACACTGATAATATCTAAAAGATGTTAATTCAAGGTTTTCTTCAATTTAAACACTCTTTTGTGTGATTTGTTTTTGAATATCTTATCCAGAGACATTCAGTCACCCATGTAGAGTCTAATTAACATAATCAGAGTTTATGTTTTTACAGTAAAGACCCCTGACAAATCAAATCGTGATTGTTTTATAAAACAAGCTGGGGAATTAATCTCACTCTGTGCTTTCTTTGACTCTTCCATTTTGGCTCCATGTTAGAACCATTCGGATGCAGGGTAGAGATCAGTAGCAGCAGCAGCATCCTCCCCCAGATGAGATGGCCTACTAATTAGCCTTGTTTTAGTATGTTGATTAGATATGGCATCCGTTTACAGAGGAACGGATTATGCCATCAGACTAATTGCAAGGGAGAGGCGAGCTGAGAGCATTATAGTCTTTCCCAATGACTTCCTCTGAGGTGTCGCTGTAGCTGTCGGAGTGCCTCTCTCAATGTCATACACTCCAATTACACACGGGAAACTGTTGAGCATGAAAAACTGAGCAGTGTTGCAGTTCTTGACACATTCAAACCGGTGCTTCTGGCACCTACTACCATACCAGTGGAGGCTGCTGAGGGGAGGGACGGCTCATAATAATAGCTGGAACGGAGCGAATGGAATGACATCAAACACCTGGAAACCATGGAAACCATGTGTTTGTTGTATCTGATACCATTCCACCTATTCCGCTCCAGCCATTACCATGAGCCCGTTCTCCCCAATTAAGGTGCCACCAACCTCCTGTGTACCATATCCTGTTCAAAGGCACTTACATCTTTTGTCTTGCCCATTCACCCTCTGAATGTCACACATACACAATCCATGTCTCAATTGTCTCAAGGCTTAAAAATCCTTCTTTAACCTGTCTCCTCCCCTTCATCTACACCGATTGAAGTGGATTTAACCTGGATTCACCCGGTCAGTTTATGTCATGGAAGGAGCAGGTGATCCTAATGTTTTGTGCACTCAGTGTAAGTACGTACCAATAATTTATATATACACTAAATGACTAACAGGGGGCGCTGTTTTGAAGCCACCACGCCTCCATCTTGGCACTCCCCTGGAAGCTATAGAAATGCATTTTTTAAAGTGTATATATTTTTTTCCTTAAATCGAAAGTTCTAATGCTACTGTTCCCACCACAACAACAAAAAATACTTAAATACATGTCATTTTTTCCTTGAGACATTTAATTGAAATACTGTAGAATTACATTCATTCCTATGGGGGACTGCTCCTACTGGGGATTGCCAATATGGCCGACCGGTGGCTTCAAAGCCTCTCAATGGCCAATACATAGCATCAGCAATCCAGGGTTTATTTATAGCACATCATTGGTACGTACCAGTACAATGTGAGAAAAAAAAAAATCATTGATGAGAACAAACTTCCAACAATAACTTTAAAAATATTTTAATAAGTAACATCCTTGCATTTCATGAACTAACACTCACACTTTTTCCCCTACTAGCACTGACTTTGCTGATAGCTACTTTATTGAGGAAAAATTTACTTACTATGTCCCACCTAGCTATCTTAAGGTGAATGCACTCAGTAGCTCTGGATAAGAGTTAAATTACTAAAATGTAAATGTAATATCAGAGCATCTTCTCTGGTTTTCCCTCCACCAATATATCATACCAGGCTTTCACATGGGCAGGGGAAATTCCTGATGCTTTTCATCTGATAAATAATAGGATGTATTTAAAGTATGAAAATATTAAGAGGGCAGGGGTCCACAAGTTAAACAACTGATCATTTATGGCTCACAGCAGAGTTCCTCTTGCATGAAATTACTGACCTTATTACTGTAAATGGTCAAAGATAAGCCAGTTAGATTTGTAAACAGTTTGGTGTAGTCTCCTGTTTAAACCTCTTTTAAAACCAGGATTACAGTGCATTCGGAAAGTATTCAGACCCCTTGACTTTTTCCACAATTTGTTACGCTACAGCCTTATTCTGAAATTGATTAAATAGTCCCCCCCCCCTCATCAATCTACACATAATAACCCATAATGACAAAGTAAAAACAGGTTTTGTGAACATTTTGCCAAAAATAAATAAAAAATAAACGGAAATATCACATTTACGTAAGTATTCAGACCCTTTACTCAGTACTTTGTTAAAGCACCTTTGGAAGAGATTACAGCCTCGTGTATTCTTGGGTATGATGCTACAACCTTGGCACACCTGTATTTGGGGAGTTACTCCCATTCTTCTCTGCAGATCCTCTCAAACTCTGTCAGGTTGGATGGGGAGCGTCGCTGCACAGCTATTTTCAGGTCTCTCCAGAGATGTTAGATCAGGTTCAAGTCTGGGTTCTGGCAGGGCCACTCAAGGACATTCAGAGACTTGTTCCAAAGCCACTCCTACGTTGTCTTGGCTGTGTGCTTAGGGTCGTTGTCCTGTTGGAAGGTGAACCTTCACCCCAGTCTGAGGTCCTGAGCGCTCTGGAGCAGGTTTTCATCAAGGATCTCTCTGTACTTCGCTCTGTTCATCAAACCTGACTAGTCTCCCAGTCCCTACCGCTGAAAAACATCCCCACAGCATGATGCTGCCACCACCATGCTTCACCATAGAGATGGTGCCAGGTTTCCTCCAGACATGACGCTTGGCATTCAGGCCAAAGAGTTCAATCTTGGTTTCATCAGACCAGAGAATCTTGTTTCTCATGGTCTGAGAGTCCTTTAGCTGCCTTTTGGCAAACTCCAAGCAGGCTGTCATGTGCCTTTTACTGAGGAGTGGCTTCCGTCTGGCCACTCTACCATAAAGGCCTGATTGGTGGAGTGCTGCAGAGATGGTTGTCCTTCTGGAAGGTTCTCCCATCTCCACAAAGGAACTCTGGAGCTCTGTCAGAGTGACCATCGGGTTCTTGCTCACCTCCCTGACCAAGGCCCTTCTCCCCCGATTGCTCAGTTTGGCCGGGCCAGCTCTAGGAAGAGTCTTGGTGGTTCCAAACTTCTTCAGTTTAAGAATGATGGAGGCCACTGTGTTCTTGGTAGAGCACGGCGCTTGCAACGCAAGGGTTGTGGGTTTGTTTCCCACGGGGGGCCAGTATGAAAAATGTATGCACTCACTAATTGTATGTCACTCTGGATAAGAGCTTCTGCTAAATGACTAAAATGTCAATTGGATCACTAAAATGTAAAATGTTGGTACCCTTCCCCTCGACAGAATCCTGTCTCGGAGCTCTACGGACAATTCCTTCGACCTCATGGCTTGGTTTTTGCTCTGACATGCACTGTCGACTGTGGGACCTTATATAAACAGGTGTGTGCCTTTCCAAATCATGTCCAATCAATTTAATTGACCACAGGTGGACACCAATCAAGTTGTAGAAACATCTTAAGGATGATCAATGGAAACAGGATGGACCTGAGGTCAATTTAGAGTCTCATAGCTAAGGGTCTGAATTTTTATTTAATTTTTATACATTTGCAAACATTTCTAAAAACCTGTTTTCACTTTGTCATTATGGGGCACTGTGTGTAGATTAATGAGGATTTAAAAAATAATCCATTTTAGAATAAGGCTGTAACGTAACAAAATGTGGAAAAAGGGGTTTGAATACTTTCTGAATGGACTGTAGGTCCACAGGCAGACTCATGAACAGGAGAGTGGCTGGTGGCTTGCGTGCCAAGGGTGTCCAGGCTAATGCGTAAACATGCAGAATATTTAGTCTTCCCAACATGGACAAAAGGTCCATCTCTCTCTACGGTGATGCAATAAAGTGATTTACTCTCTCCGTCAGCAGATGAAAGGAAATATGGAACTACGCTCACAAAGCTGCTTCCCTGTTTTTCATTGTCTTTCCAAAGGGTGGAAACCCCACGAAGGAAGTGGAGAGCACATGTCTTCCTCCACAGCTGCAGACTAGGGTCAACATCCTGTAAACCCACAACAACACAATGCCAGTGTGCTCTGACTCTGAACCTCAATCAGGGTCGTGGTCAGTAGGTACAAAACAGGAGGTGCCTTCTGAGCATGACCCTGTTGTTCTTCACACCTATGTGGTATAGAATATATAGCTAGATTCACAGGAAGTAGGGGTGCTGCAGAACCCTCTGAAAAATCACAATAAAAAAAGATACAGTATATTATTTTAAAAAATATACAGATATATAGATTATTATTTTTTTTTTTACAAAAGCAGTGCACTGGGCCTTTAATAGTCCTGTATTAGCGGATATATCTGTCTACAGCGCCAGCGCGTGAAAAATATTTGTTTACAGCATCACCAAACTACTTCCCAACTTCTATGGTAATCAACGTGTTTTGAAAAGTGTACAGTAACCTCTGTATTGGATAGGTCATATCATAGGGAAGCTAGAATTCTGTTTCCCAAGTAGTCTAGTTGGGTATGTCAAACATCAGTCATTCCATTTAGTTCTGCTTTTACCTTCTAATTGAAACCCCAGCGGCCCTTCTACTCCCAAGAACTGATCCAATTAAATGAGAGAGACACAGAAATTGCGGAGTACAAATGTTGGTCAATTTAATTAAAAAACATTATATTTCATCAAAATATGCAACTGGGTTTCTGAAATTCATTTTCCATGAATACGTCTTGATGTGACTTAAAAACACACACTCATACACACAAAGAGAGGCAGAAGAATGAACTCAGTCCGAACAGCTACTGGAGTAAAGGACAAGACGTCTGGTGTGACTTAGTCTGTCCACAGTACAACCCCTAGAGACCGGCTAAGGTTGTAATCCCTTCTAAGTATGTTCTAAGGTCTGACTCTTGTCACCAGAAGATATTGTACACATGAACACTCTTTCTCTCTACACCCTCTCAAACATGCATTACACTGTCTCTCTCTCTCTCTCTGTCTCTCTCTCACTCTCTGTCTCTCTCTCTCTCTCTCTCGCTCTCTCTCTCACAAGCGCGCACACACACAAATGATTACGCAATGCTAAATACATTGCTCTGATAAGTATCTTAAAGTACAGTGAAGCAGAATTTCTAAACACAGTGCCATTAAAAACTTTGCAATGACACTTCATCCCAGCATATTCAGTTTGTACAACATTGTAGTTTTTTAAGTTCTGCACCGGTAATAAGTGGAAACCTCCTGTATTTCATCTCAAGCTAATATCAGGTACGGACAGACAACAGGAGAGTGAGAGTGTCACGTTTACATGATGGGATGTTTACTGGGGAATGAGAAGGGAACTAATCCGACGCAGTGACGGCCTACTAACTTCGCAAACCAAGATCAGAACTAAAAGGTCCAGAGGATTCATCTTCATGTCAGACCTGCTCTCTTTAGGACGAGTTGACTGGCGGAGCTACATGGAATGTCTGCTACAGGTAGGGTGCATAACAAACAAAGCAATAGAAGGACTGACAGCTGGATGACTAGAAGCTACAGAGGAGATGGAGAGCAGGCAGGCAGGTAGGGGGGTTCTGGAACATGGGCCCAGTCCTCGCAATCAACAGAATCCTCCTTGACAAAGAGAGACAAGGACTCAAAGTAACAGCAGTGAAATCAAATCAAGAGCAGAAACATCACAAAATGAACAAGTCGTTACTGTATATTCTTATAGTTTCCTCAGATCTTATTTTTTTGTGGTTCAGTTTCCACAAAAAACAAGACAAGTTTTTTTTAAATAGTTTTTGTAAAAGGTTGATTTGTTAAAAGCCAGGTTAGCAGGTGGTCCTGTCCTGTGGTGGAGTCTCTTCCTGCTCCTGGTTGGTTGTCTTCAGTCGCGGAGGCGGAGCCCTCCTGCTCCGGCTGAGACACAGACACGCCCCTGCTGCTATCCCAGCATGCCTTGCAGAAACACCTCCCTGTTCCGTCGAGGAGGGAGGGGAAGAAAGATGGAGGCACACAGCTTAACAAACCCTCACACAACTCTAAACAAACACTTTAAATGACCACCCAGATCGGCTTGCCTTGGTTCTCCAGACCTGCTCCACAGACCTGCTCCTTCATCTGCTCAGATCTGCTTCACACACACATGTCTGCCTCGCAAACCATCTCCCTCAACACCTCCCCCCAAAATCTACATTTGTCACAAGCTGGTCCTCCCTTGGTGGTCTCTAGTCTCCTGCATGCGTGCCCTCTCCGAGTGCCAGGCGCTAGTTCTCTACTGGCGTGGGGTCCTGGGGCAGCGTGGCGGGCGCGGGTGTGATTGGTGTAGGGGCGGGTGGTGCCTGGGTGGGCAGGGGGGCAGGCGGCTGGCTGATGATCACCTGCACCACGTAGTCCCTGGAGATCTTCAGCTCCTCCAGCTTCATCTTGTCTGTGAGTGGCCGGCCCGAGAAGAACCAGCGCTGGGTGGCCGCCGCCACGCCCTCCACCACCTGCAGCCGCCGCTTCATGTGCCGCACCGTGTCCGTGGTCCTCACCGCCAGGCGCAGGTCCCGACCCGTGGACAGGCGCAGGCGCAGCTGACACTCCTGACCCTCGCTGGGGGGCGGCTCGCTGACCTCCAGGCTCTCCAGGTCACTCTTCTCCTCGATCATGTTGACGGGTGGGGACAGGCAGTAGACTGGCAGCTGGTAGCGGTTCCCCAGCTCGTCATAGCACTCCGTCAGCGCGCCTGCAGGGACACACACAGAGGGATGGACAGAGGGACGGACAAGGGGACGGACAGGGGGACGGACAGGGGGACGGACAGGGGGACGGACAGGGGGACAGAGGAACAGAGGGGCAAAGTCAGTCACTAAACAAGGCAGACCAATGACGTCTGGTTATTCACTCAGTCTGACCTTCTAGTCAGTTCAAAATCATTCCCCAATGTTCAGGTCTGTGAATGAGGTCTTCACATCAACTCTGCTTGATGACTTTCTAGTGATTGCATTTCTAGTGAAATGACTTTGCTCTGACTCTCAATCTCTCTCTCTGCTCTTATTTCTAGATACATCCTGCCATATTGGTGTTTTATATGTTCATCTTGATGGAACGTTGGCCAGGTGGATGAATGTGACAGAGTGAACCAGTGGAAGAGTATACAGTCTAAACAGACAGGCAGCCTCCCCTCAGTCAGCTGGTGTAGTGAATGACACTGGGGCTGCTCCTCCTTGTGAATGGCCTGTCATGGGAAACCACAGTGGAGAGAGAGAGTAGAAGAGGGAGAATATATAGAGAGAAGGAGAGATAGAATAGAGAGAGAGAGAAGGAGAGATATAATATAGAGAGAATGAGAGATAGAATAGAGAGAGATAAGGAGAGATAGAATATAGAGAGGAGAGAGATAGAGAGAGAGAGAGAGAGAGAGAGAGAGAGGAGAGAGAGAGAGAGAGAGAGAGGAGAGAGAGAGAGAGAGAGAGGAGAGAGAGAGAGATAGTAGAACATGAAGGAGGATGTTTCACTGACCTATGACAGACTTGTCATTGACTCATCTCTACTTTTTATTTCTGTGGAATTCAGGAAGAATGATTGCATAGCTCACTCTCTCACTCTCTCTCTCTCTCTCTCATACTGTGTGTTTGTCACACACATCTGTTTCACCACAACACAACGACTCTGTGGTTTCACTGTCTGTCTGACGTTGACACAGACAGTTAATGTGTGGAACTTTTGAAAGTTTCTTCAAGTGCAGTCGCAAAAACCATCAAGCGCTATGATGAAACTGGCTCTCATGAGGACCGCCACAGGAATGGAAGACCCAGAGTTACCTCTGCTGCAGAGGATAAGTTCATTAGCGTTACCAGCCTCAGATTGCAGCCCAAATAAATGCTTTATAGAGTTGAAGTAACAGACACATCTCAACATCAACTGTTCAGAGGAGACTGTGTGAATCAGGCCTTCATTGTCAAATTGCTGCAAAGAAACCACTACTAAAGGACACCAATAATAAGAAGAGACTTGCTTGGGCCAAGAAACACGAGCAATGGACATTAGACCTGTGGAAATCTGTCCTTTGGTCTGATGAGTCCAAATTTGAGATTTTTGGTTCCAACCGCAGTGTCTTTGTGAGACGCAGAGTAGGTGAACGGATGATCTCCCCATGTGTATTTCCCACCATAAAGCATGGAGGAGGAGGTGTTATGGTGTGGGGGTGCTTTGCTGGTGACACTGTCATTGATTTATTTAGAATTCAAGGCACACTTAACCAGCATGGCTACCACAGCATTCTGCAGCGATACACCATCCCATCTAGTTTGCGCTTAGTGGGACTATCATTTGTTTTTCAACAGGACAATGACCCAAAACACACCTCCAGGCTGTGTAAGGGCTATTTGACCAAGAAGGAGAGCGATGGAGTGCTGCATCAAATGACCTGGCCTCCACAATCACCCGACCTCAACCCAATTGAGATGGTTTGGGATGAGTTGGACCGCAGAGTGAAGGAAAAGCAGCCAACAAGTGCTCAGCATATGTGGGAACTCCTTCAAGACTAATGGAAAAGCATTCCAGGTGAAGCTGGTTGAGAGAATGCCAAGCTGTTATCAAGGCAAAGGGTGGCTACTTTGAAGAATCTAAAATCTAAAATATATTTAGATTTGTTTAACACTTTTTGGTTACTACATGATTCCATATGTGTTATTTCATAGTTTTGATGTCTTCACTATTATTCTACAATGTAGAAAATAGTAAAAATAAATACAAATCCTTGAATGAGTAGGTGTGCCCAAACTTTTGACTGGTACTGTACGTGTCCCAGTCATAAAGGCCAGTCCTGTACGTGTCCCAGTCATAAAGGCCAGTCCTGTACGTGTCCCAGTCATAAAGGCCAGTCCTGTACGTGTCCAGGCCCATAAATGTCAACAACCAGGAGGGGGAAATCAATCATTTCCAGACCCAGGGACATGTACTAGTCTGTGGCGACCTAAATGCCAGAACTGGACAAGAACCTGACACCCTCAGCACACAGGGGGACAAACACCTACCTGGAGGTGACAGCAATCCCTCCCCCATATGCCCTCCTAGGCACAATTACGACAACATAACCAACAAAAACGGGTCACAACTTCTGCAGCCCTGTTGCACACTGGGTATGTACATAGCCAATGGTAGGCTTCGAGGGGACTCCTATGGTAGATACACCTATAGCTCATCTCTTGGCAGTAGTACTGTAGACTACTTTATCACTGACCTCAACCCAGAGTCTCTCAGAGCGTTCACAGTCAGCCCACTGACACCCCTATCAGACCACAGCAAAATCACAGTCTACTTGAACAGAGCAATACTCAATCATGAGGCATCAAAGCCAAAGGAACTGAATAATATTAAGAAATGCTATAGATGGAAGGAAAGTAGTGTCGAAACCTACCAAAAAACAATTAGGCAATAACAAATTCAATCCCTTTTAGACAACTTCCTGGACATAACGTTCCACTGTAACAGTGAAGGTGTAAACTTGGCAGTAGAAAACCTAAACAGTATATTTGACCTCTCAGCTTCCCTATCAAATCTAAAAATCTCTAACAGAAAACCAAAGAAAAGTAATAACAGTGATAAATGGTTTGATGAAGAATGCAAAAACCTAAGAAAGAAATTGAGAAACCTATCCAACCAAAAACATAGAGACCCAGAAAACCTGAGCCTACGCCTTCACTATGGTGAATCACTAAAACAATACAGAAATACACTACGGAAAAAGAAGGAACAGCATGTCAGAAATCAGCTCAATGTAATTGAAGAATCCATAGACTCTAACCACTACTGGGAAAATTGGAAAACACTAAACAAACAACAACACAGAGCTACAGTTGAAGTCGGAAGTTTACATACACTTTTGGCAAGTCGGTTAGGACATCTACTTTGTGCATGACACAAGTAACTTTTCCAACAATTGTTTACAGACAGATTATTTCACTTATAATTCACTGTATCACAATTCCAGTGGGTCAGATGTTTACATACACTAAGTTGACTGTGCCTTTAAACAGCTTGGAAAATTCCAGAAAATGATGTCATGGCTTTAGAAGCTTCTGATAGGCTAATTGACATCATTTTAGTCAATTGGAGGTGTACCTGTGGATGTATTTCAAGGCCTACCTTCAAACTCACTGCCTCTTTGCTTGACATCATGGGAAAATCAAAAGAAATCAGCCAAGACCTCAGAAAAAAAATGGTAGACCTCCACAAGTCTGGTTCATCCTTGGGAGCAATTTCCAAATGCCTGAAGGTACCACGTTCATCTGTACAAACAATAGTACGCAAGTATAAACACCATGGGACCACGCAGCCGTCATACTGCTCAGGAAGGAGACGTGTTCTGTCTCCTAGAGATGAACGTACTTTGGTGCGAAAAGTGCAAATCAATCCCAGAACAACAGCAAAGGACCTTGTAAAGATGCTGGAGGAAACAGGTACAAAAGTATCTATATCCACAGTAAAACGAGTTCTATATCTACATAACCTGAAAGGCCGCTCAGCAAGGAAGAAGCCACTACTCCAAAACGCCATAAAAAAGCCAGACCACGGTTTGCAACTGCACGTGGGGACAAAGATCGTACTTTTTGGAGAAATGTCCTCTGGTCTGATGAAACAAAAATAGAACTGTTTGGCCATAATGAACATCGTTATGTTTGGAGGAAAAAGGGGGTCGCTTGCAAGCCGAAGAACACCATCCCAACCGTGAAGCACGGGGGTGGCAGCATCATGCTGTGGGGGTGCTTTGCTGCAGGAGGGACTGGTGCACTTCACAAAATAGATGGCATCATGAGGAAGGAAAATTATGTGGATATATTGAAGCAACATCTCAAGACATCAGTCAGGAAGTTAAAGCTTGGTCAAAAATGGGTCTTCCAAATGGACAATGACCCCAAGCATACTTCCGAAGTTGTGGCAAAAAGGCTTAAATACAACAAAGTCAAGGCGTCTGCTAAATGACTAAAATGTAAATGTAAATGCATTGGAGTGGCCATCACAAAGCCCTGACCTCAATCCTATAGAAAATGTGTGGGCAGAACTGAAAAAGCGTGTGCGAGCAAGGAGGCCTACAAACCTGACTCAGTTACACCAGCTCTGTCAAGAGGAATGGGCCAAAATTCACCCAACTTATTGTGGGAAGCTTGTGGAAGGCTACCCGAAACGTTTGACCCAAGATAAACAATTTAAAGGCAATGCAACCAAATACTAATTCAGTGTATGTAAACTTCTGACCCACTGGGAATGTGATGAAAGAAATAAAAGCTGAAAGAAATAATTCTCTCTACTATTATTCTGACATTTCACCTTCTTAAAATAAAGTGGTGATCCTAACTGACCTAAAACAGGGAATTTTTACTAGGATTAAATGTCAGGAATTGTGAAAAACTGAGTTTAAATGTATTTGGCTAAGGTGTAGGTAAACATCCGACTTCAACTGTAAATCAGCATGTTGTTTGTGCAACGGTATCTTCTAAATCAAAGAGGAATACGCGAAGCATGAATATGTTAGCTACATGAAGTAGCTAAGAGACAACATTCAATAACTCCTCCCTGGCATTTTCATTCGTTGTCATGTCAGACACTGTATTCAAAGTGCCCACTATTATCTTCTAACTATAGAATTAGAATAATCATTCTATTTCCATGATTCCAAGAGTTCACCCAAGCGTTCTGCTCTAAATCACAAGTCAAATCGCAACATTTGCCGGGCCGGGTGGGCATTCCGCCTCGGAGGCGGATCCTGGTCTGGTCTGGACCTCGGCGCGCTGCTTCCCCTCTCCTTCCTTCCACGACGTACCAAGCCCTGTCTGGACCCTGGTGTGGGAGACCCCGAACCTGGAGAGGGGCTGACGTCTGGGTCTGGACTGGAACCGCTGACTGGAGCTGGACCCGACGACGGTGGATCGAACTGCTCTGGCTCCGGAGTGGAACCGCTGACCGGAGCTGGATCAGACACCGGTGGAGCGGACTGCTCTGGCTCCGGAGTGGAGCGTCTGACCGGAGCTGGACTAGACCCCGGTGGAGCGGATTGCTCTGGCTCCGGAGTGGAGCAGCTGACCGGTGCCGGACCAGGCACCGGTGGAACAGGCACGGGCCGTGCCGGACTGGACACACGCACCACTGGCTTGGTGCGGGGAGCAAGAACGGGCCGGACCGGGCTGACGACGCGCACCACTGGCTTGGTGCGGGAGCAGGAACGGGCCGTACCGACTGGCGACGCGCACCACTGGCCTGGTGCGGGGAGCAGGAACAGGCCGGGCCGGGCTGGCGACGCGCACCACTGGTTTGGTGCGAGGGACAGGAACAGGCCGGACCGGCTGGCGACGCGCACCACTGGCTTGGTGCGAGGGGCAGGAACAGGCCGGACCGGGCTGACGACGCCGCACCACTGGCTTGGTGCGAGGGACAGGAACAGGCCGGACCGGCTGGCGACGCGCACCACTGGCTTGGTGCGAGGGCAGGAACAGGCCGGACCGGGCTGGCGACGCGCACCACTGGCTTGGTGCGAGGGACAGGAACAGGCCGGACCGGGCTGGCGACGCGCACCACTGGCTTGGTGCGAGGGACAGGAACAGACCGGACCGGGCTGGCGACGCGCACCACTGGCTTGGTGCGAGGGACAGGAACAGGCCGGACCGGGCTGGCGACGCACACCACTGGCTTAGTGCGGGGAGCAGGAACGGGCCGGACCGTACTGGGAACACACACCGCTGGCTTAGTGCGGGGAGCAGGAACGGGTCGGGCCGTACTGGGAACAGGCACCACTGGCTTAGTGCGGGGAGCAGGAACGGGCCGGACCGTACTGGGAACACACACCACTGGCCTTGTGCGGGAAGCAGGAATGGGTCGGGCCGTACTGGGAACACGCACCACTGGCTTAGTGCGGGGATCAGGAACGGGCCGGACCGGACTGGCGACACGCACCACTTGCTTGGTGCGAGGAGCGTGACTGGGTTCCCTTATAAACCCCCGCTCCTTCTGCTGCCTAACCAGCTCCTCTCGCTGTGCCTCTACACTCTCCTTCTCCCTTATAGCCTCCTGTAGCTCCTCCCTCTGACCAAATAACTCCTGCTCCCTCTGGACCAATAGCCCCCGTAACCTGGTGGCCTCCTCTCCTAACCTGCAGAATCGCCCTGTCGCTGCCTCCTGCTGCCTCGTCGTCCACACCGTGTGCCCCCCCCAAAATGTTTCTTGGGGTTGCCTCTCGGGTCTCCGTCGTCGGCACTGTTGGCGCCGTTCGTGTTGCCGCTGCTCCTCTCTATATCGCGCCTCCACTGTCTCCTCCCAAGGACGGCGATCCATCCCGGCCTGAATCTCCTCCCAAGTCCAGGACCCCTTCCCGTCCAGGATCTCCTCCCAGGTCCAGGCTGACTGCTCCTGGACACGCTGCTTGGTCCTATTTTGGTGGGATCTTCTGTCACGATTGTTCATGAACGAGAAGGACCAAGGCGCAGCGTGATATGCATTCATATTTATTTACGTACTGAACACACGACAAAACAACAAACGAAACGTGAAGTCCAAGGTAGCATACAAACAACATACCTTTATGGAACAAGATCCCACAACTAACAGGTGCCAAAAGGCTGCCTAAGTATGGTCCCCAATCAGAGACAACGAGCGACAGCTGCCTCTGATTGGGAACCACACAGGCCAACATAGATCTAGACACACTAGAATCTAACAGACAATCAACATAGCCAAACACAACACAGAAAATACACACCCTGACTCAACAAATACAAGTCCCTTGAGTCAGGGCGTGACATGGTGCTGTAGTGAGGGGACTGTTTCTGGTGCTGTAGTGAGGGGACTGTTTCTGGTGCTGTAGTGAGGGGACTGTTTCTGGTGCTGCAGTGAGGGGACTGTTTCTGGTGCTGTAGTGAGGGGACTGTTTCTGGTGCTGTAGGGTTTACTGCAGTGTAATGCTCAGTGTAGTGGGGGACTGCTATATAGGCCTACAGTGTGATTACAGGGTGCAGTAGAGATCTGCTACAGTGTGAATACAGGGTGCAGTAGATATCTGCTACAGTGTGAATACAGGGTGCAGTAGAGATCTGCTACAGTGTGAATACAGGGTGCAGTAGAGATCTGCTACAGTGTGAATACAGGGTGCAGTAGAGATCTGCTACAGTGTGATTACAGGGTGCAGTAGAGATCTTCTACAGTGTGATTACAGGGTGCAGTAGAGATCTGCTACAGTGTGATTACAGGGTGCAGTAGAGATCTGCTACAGTGTGAATACAGGGTGCAGTAGAGATCTGCTACAGTGTGAATACAGGGTGCAGTAGGAATCTGCTACAGTGTGAATACAGGGTGCAGTAGAGATCTGCTACAGTGTGAATACAGGGTGCAGTAGAGATCTTCTACAGTGTGAATACAGGGTGCAGTGGAGGACTGCTACAGTGTGAATACAGGGTGCAGTAGAGGACTGTTTCTAATCAGGCAGTGTTGTGGCCTCTCAGCAGGGTCCTATATTTAGCGGTAGTGGCGAGGTGATCTTTGACCCACCTGTGCTGCTGACACTTAGAAGTGGAACCCGGGAGAGATTTAACCTTTCAGCTAGAAGTTTGTATCGCTGCTATAAATACACACACACACACACACACACACACACACACACACACACACACACAGACACATACACACCCGCCGGCCACAGGGGACACACATGAAAGAGGAGAGGCTGCCCTCCACGAGGCTGCCCTCAACAGGGGCTGTGCTCTACTCTCACATTCGGATCTCACACCGACTGCCTGACCAGGGGGAAATTCTATCAGCCGCCAGACCACCTCACAACCTCCACCACTACTCTGCATGACTCAATAAAAAACACTATTTGTATTCTGAATGATTTGATATTAAATGTTACAGGTGAGGGGATTTAGGCCATGGTGAATGTGACTCAGTTCAAGGAAGGTGTTTTTGTTCTACCTTATGTTATTTTTAGTACTACATTGATTTTGATTACTACATTGTTGGGTTTAGAGCTTGCAAGAAAGGCATTTCACTGTACTAGTGCACATCACATTAAAACATGAAACTTGACTGAGTCAGAGCTTCGGGCCCAGCCCCAGAGCCCCCATAGCTCTCTTGAGATTAAGCGTAGTGTTCTGCTCGTCCATTCCTCCAGGGGGCGTCAGAGAGCATGACAGCAGGGCTCTTCCTGGTTCACACCGACTGCAGTCATCAGAAAACACTGAGCCACAGCCTGAACCTGGGAACATACATGCCACTAAGCTGTCTGTCTGTCAGTCCGTCTGTCACACTGTGTGTCTGTCTGTCCCGTTTGCCCACCTGTCTGCTCCCTGTCCGTCTCCCTGCCTCTCTCTCTCCCTGCCTGCCTGCCTTCTCCTTGCCTGCCTGTCTGTTTGTCTCCCTGCCTGTCTGGCTCCCTGCCTGTCTGGCTCCCTGCCTGTATGTCTCCCTGCCTGTATGTCTCCCTGCCTGTCTGTCTCCCTGCCTGTCTGTCTCCCTACCTGTCTGGCTCCCTGCCTGTCTTCCTCCCTGCCTGCCTCCCTGCCTGTCTGACTCCCTGCCTGTCTGCCTCCCTGCCTGTCTATCTCCCTGCCTGTCTGACTCCCTGCCTGTCTATCTCCCTGCCTGTCTATCTCCCTGCCTGCATGTCTCCCTGCCTGTCTGCCTCCCTGCCTGTCTGTCTCCCTACCTGTCTGGCTCCCTGCCTGTCTTCCTCCCTGCCTGTCTTCCTCCCTGCCTGCCTCCCTGCCTGTCTGACTCCCTGCCTGTCTGCCTCCCTGCCTGTCTGTCTCCCTACCTGTCTGGCTCCCTGCCTGTCTTCCTCCCTGCCTGTATGTCTCCCTGCCTGTCTGTCTCCCTGCCTGTCTGTCTCCCTACCTGTCTGGCTCCCTGCCTGTCTTCCTCCCTGCCTGTATGTCTCCCTGCCTGTCTGTCTCCCTGCCTGTCTGTCTCCCTACCTGTCTGGCTCCCTGCCTGTCTTCCTCCCTGCCTGCCTCCCTGCCTGTCTGACTCCCTGCCTGTCTGCCTCCCTGCCTGTCTATCTTCCTCCCTGTCTGACTCCCTGCCTGTCTATCTCCCTGCCTGTCTTCCTCCCTGTCTGACTCCCTGCCTGTCTATCTCCCTGCCTGTCTGACTCCCTGCCTGTCTTCCTCCCTGTCTGACTCCCTGCCTGTCTATCTCCCTGCCTGTCTGACTCCCTGCCTGTCTGACTCCCTGCCTGTCTATCTCCCTGCCTGCATGTCTCCCTGCCTGTCTGCCTCCCTGCATGCCTGGCTCCCTGTGTCCATGCCTGCCTGTCTGGCTCCCTGCCTGTCTGTCTCCCTACCTGTCTGTCTCCCTGCCTGTCTGTCTCCCTGCCTGTCTATCTCCCTGCCTGTATGTCTCCCTGCCTGTCTGTCTCCCTGCCTGTCTATCTCTCTGCATGCCTGGCTCCCTGCCTGCCTGTGTCCATGCCTGCCTGTCTGTCTCCCTGCCTGTCTGTCTATCTCCCTGCCTGCCTGCCTGCCTGCCTGTCTGTCTGTCTGTCTGCCTGCCTGCCTCCCTGCCTTTCAAAACAACCATCTCTCTCTCTCTCTCTCTCTCTCTCTCTCTCTCTCTCTCTCTCTCTCTCTCTCTCTCTCTCTCTCTCTCCCTCTCTCTCTCTCTCTCTCTCTCTCTCTCTCTCTCTCTCTCTCTCTCTTCTCTCTCTCTCTCTCTCTCTCTCTGTCATGAGCATACCCTAAATAGCCAGGCCTCATTTTAGCATCAGTGTCAGCCAGCAGGGCTGGAGGGGGATGATGTTCTGGGTTATACAGGTGTAACTCAGAATCATGTCAGGCATTATTTCACATTAATTTGTAGTTCCAGCCACTCATTGTAGAACAAGGCCCGTATCCACAAAGCGTCTCATAGTAGGCGTGTTCATCTAGGATCTGTCAATACATCTGTCCATACAATCTTATTCATTCAAAGGCTAAACTGATCATAGATCAACACTTCTACTATGAGATGTTTTGTGGATACGGGCCCAGGATTGGAGTGTCTAAAAGAAATGCACAGGAGGGCAAACTGACACTGGAACTCTGTCAACCCACCCTGTCATAACCAAACACGTAGCCCATACAGATCACATCACCCGTGTCCTATTATATTTATGAACTAGTCTAGCAGTCAGAAATGTCGACAGCTACTGTAGTAAGAGAAGTATGTTGACAAGACAAAGGAAGACTGAATCTACATGGTAACACGTGATGGCCTGACAACAATGTCAGGAGAGAGCTGAGAGGAGGAGACATTCTACATTGATTGAACCCTGGGGATTTGATTTTCCTTTGTGTGTGAGAGACAGAGAGGGAAAGAGAGAGAGAGAAGAGGGAGAGAGAGAGAGACAGAAAGAGGCAGAGGGAAAGAGATCTGCTTGTGAGATTCCTGTCTGTCTGTCTGTCTGTCTGTCACACAGGGTCTCGTGTGACTTAGTTGGTAGAGCATGGCTCTTCCAATGTCTGGGTTGTGGGTTCGATTTCCACGGGGGACCAGTATATATATATTTTTAAATACACAAATGTATGCACTCACTACTGTAAGTCGCTCTGGATAAGAATGTCTGCTAAATGATTCAAATGTAAATGTCTGTCTGGCAGTGAGTGCTGTGTTTTCCTCTGCTCTCTCAGGAGACACTGACAACAGGCCTCAGGAATCCACAGCACCCAACCCAGCTAATCTGGATGGGGGGAAATACACGTTTTGATTTACACCAACCCAGTGACACCCTGTCTGAGCCAAAATGGCTGCCGATTGTCGGGGGAGATAAGGATGTCTCAGTGCACAATGGAGCGACTGTGGGAGACAATGGGCTCTGGAGAGGAGGTTTACAATACCTTTTGGCCAAATCCATTTTCTGATAAGGCAGCACTCTGGTACTGTAGGTAACCTTGCTGAGAGCTTCCCAGACACTATCTAAAAGCTGCACTACAACCCTGAAATAGGAATACTGTGCGTAACCCATATCGCATTACTGGTGATATAAAATGACATAAAGAAGGGGAAAAGTGGGGCCAGTGTTTTCCACTTTATGAAAAGGAGTGTGTGTGTGTGTGTGTGTGTGTGTGTGTGTGTGTGTGTGTGTGTGCACATTAAGGCTGCTCCACAGATACACCAGGAAACAATTGTTATTTTATGCCTCTCAGCAGTAGTCATCCATCTAGAAAGGGAATACATTCACACACATTAGTCCAAACACACAGCCGGGGGGATCTGTGCTCCTGTCATTAGTTAGATAAGCTGCCTGTGTCCTGGGGACAGAGAGACATGAGGAGGACAGACAGAGAGACTACTGTTGAGGAGCTAGTTCAGGGCCACACAGGGGACCAGAGAGACCAGAGAGAGAGCCTGCAGAGGCAGTGCGCATTACAGCATATCTCCTCACATAACCCCACCAAACAGGGTTGGGTCCGGTCGAGAGACCGCCTGTGAAGATACAGTAAGGGGTGATGGAGGACCAGTAGGGGACACTCTTTCCTCTGGTCTACTATACAGTAAGGGGTGATGGAGGACCAGTAGGGGACACTCTTTCCTCTGGTCTACTATACAGTACAGTAAGGGGTGATGGAGGACCAGTAGGGGACACTCTTTCCTCTGGTCTACTATACAGTAAGGGGTGATGGAGGACCAGTAGGGGACACTCTTTCCTCTGGTCTACTATACAGTAAGGGGTGATGGAGGACCAGTAGGGGACACTCTTTCCTCTGGTCTACTATACAGTACAGTAAGGGGTGATGGAGGACCAGTAGGGGACACTCTTTCCTCTGGTCTACTATACAGTAAGGGGTGATGGAGGACCAGTAGGGGACACTCTTTCCTCTGGTCTACTATACAGTAAGGGGTGATGGAGGACCAGTAGGGGACACTCTTTCCTCTGGTCTACTATACAGTAAGGGGTGATGGAGGACCAGTAGGGGACACTCTTTCCTCTGGTCTACTCTAAGGAGAATCCAATACCCCTGCCCAGGATAGTAACAGGGAGCCTGCCCTGTAGAGTCCTTAGGATGATATGTTAAACCCAGGTCCTGTGGTCACCAAAGATCCCACTACACTTCTCTCTCTCCAAATGGCCACCACTGCTGGTGGACAAAAGGACAACCCTTCCATTATAAAGACATTTGATTGGTGAAAGGAAGCACAGTAAATGCAACTCATTACTATTTTTCTACTTTTACCAAAAAGAAAGAAGACGAGAAAATCCTGGAAGAGAAAAGTGGACATGTAGTAAGAGAGAGTGAGTAGATGAAAGAGGGAGAAGGAGGGAGATGAGATGAGATGAGAAGAGAGATAAAGGGCTAGATGTGGGGTTGATAGAGAGACACTGAAGAGAGAGATGAGAAGAGAGATAAAGAGAGAGATGAGAAGAGAGATAAAGAGAGAGATGAGGGAGGGGGGTTATGGAGGGAGTGACCATAAAGTGGCATAAATAAAAACAGTCAGATGATGTGTAGTTGATAAAAGGGTCATAGAGGGAGATAGAGAGAAGGAGAGAAATGTATGACAAGGATGGTGTGCAGATAGAGGGCTGTGTGTCTTATCATGTGACAGAGAGGGGACAGATAGAGGGCTGTGTGTCTTATCATGTGACAGAGAGGGGACAGATAGAGGGCTGTGTGTCTTATCATGTGACAGAGAGGGGACAGATAGAGGGCTGTGTGTCTTATCATGTGACAGAGAGGGGATAGATAGAGGGCTGTGTGTCTTATCATGTGACAGAGAGGGGACAGATAGAGGGCTGTGTGTCTTATCATGTGACAGTGTTATGCCATGACAGATAGAGGGCTGTGTGTCTTATCATGTGTCAGTGTTATACTATGACAGATAGAGGGGCGTGTGTCTTATCATGTGACAGAGAGGGGACAGATAGAGGGCTGTTTGTCTTATCATGTGACAGTGTTATGCCATGACAGATAGAGGGCTGTGTGTCTTATCATGTGACAGAGAGGGGACAGATAGAGGGCTGTGTGTCTTATCATGTGACAGAGAGGGGACAGATAGAGGGCTGTGTGTCTTATCATGTGTCAGTGTTATACTATGACAGATAGAGGGGCGTGTGTCTTATCATGTGACAGAGAGTGGACAGATAGAGGGCTGTTTGTCTTATCATGTGACAGTGTTATGCCATGACAAATATAGGGCTGTGTGTCTTATCATGTGACAGAGAGGGGACAGATAGAGGGCTGTGTGTCTTATCATGTGACAGAGAGGGGACAGATAGAGGGCTGTGTGTCTTATCATGTGACAGAGAGGGGACAGATAGAGGGCTGTGTGTCTTATCATGTGACAGAGAGGGGACAGATAGAGGGCTGTGTGTCTTATCATGTGACAGAGAGGGGACAGATAGAGGGCTGTGTGTCTTATCATGTGACAGAGAGGGGACAGATAGAGGGCTGTGTGTCTTATACTATGACAGAGAGGGGACAGATAGGGGGCTGTGTGTCTTATCATGTGACAGTGTTATGCCATGACAGATAGAGGGCTGTGTGTCTTATACTATGACAGAGAGGGGCTAGATAGAGCTTATAGAGGGCAGGAGTCTATGGAGTGTGTTACGTATTGTGTGGCAGTGTTACGCCGACCCCGCCTGGGCCACTTCATGGCAGTGTTATGTTACAGGCTAACAGATACACAGAGGGGATAGATAGAGAGATAGAGATGATAGAGGAGCAGATGTGTGTGGTGCATTACTAGCTGTTTGGGGTTTTAGGCTGGGTTTCTGTACAGCACTTCGAGATATTAGCTGATGTACGAAGGGCTATATAAAATAAAATTGATTGATTGATTGATTGATTGTGTGTCGTACCGTGTGGCAGTGTTATGCTGGCCCCGTCGATGATGGCCTGGGCCAGTTCATGATCGTTGCTCTCAAAGGCCTGGGCGGCGGCCTTGAGCGCGTCCCAGATCTCCTTGCGTCCCTCGAAGGCGGGCGCCGTGTCCCAGAACTCATCCCGCTTACTGCGCAGCTGGCCGTCCGTCATGGGATAGTCACTCTTCCATTTGGGTTTCTCTCTCTTCAAGGCCTGGTTACGCCCCAGAGCCACTGAGACACGGAGAGAGGGAGAGAAAGAGAGATAGATAGAGGGAGAGACAGAACCCGAGAGAGAAAGAGAGAGAGAGAGAGAGAGCAAGAGACATGGTTCAAATGAAAGAGTAACGATTTGACATAACATTCTGGAAACATTCTCAGTTTAAATCACAGCTATTGAAGTCCTCACTGTGAAACATTCCACTATCAGATGTGTTGGCTTTGTGCCTTCACTGCAATGCACAGGAGGTTGGTGGCACCTTAATTGGGGAGAACGGGCTCATGATAATGACTGGAGCGGAATCAGTGGAATGGTATCAATTACATCAAACACATTGTTTCCATGGTATCTAGGTATCTGATGCCATTCCATTTGCTCCGCTCCCATCCATTATTGAGCCGTTCTCCATTCACCAGCCTCCTGTGCTGCAATGTTATTCTAATGTTAAACCAGTGTAGCAATTGCAGCCTATTTACAACTTTTCACTTGTGGCAAAATTCAGTTTAAATTCCACTGAGGTCAGCTAAAGCGCAATTTAATGGTTTATAAAATTAAACAAACATCTATTTACAGTGCCTTCAGAAAGTATTCATACCCCTCGACTTATTCCACATTTTGTTGTGTTACATCCTGAACTCAAAATGGATTCAATAAAAACATTTCTCTCACCCATCTACACACAATACCCCATAATGGCAAAATGTATTTCTGGGTAAGTCTCTAAGAGTCTTTGCACACCTGGATTGTACAATATTTGTACATTATTTTTTAAATACTTCAAGCTCTGTCTAGTTGGTTTCTGATCATTGCTAGATTTAGGTCAAAACTGTAACTAGGCCACTCAGGAACATTCAATGTTGTCTTGGTAAGCAACGCCAGTGTATATTTGACCTTGTGTTTTAGGTTATTGTCCTGCTGAAAGGTGAATTTGTCTCCCAGTGTCTGTTAGAAAGCAGACTGACCCAGGTTTTCCTCTAGGATTTTGCCTGTGCTTAGCTCTATTCCGTTAATTTTTATCCTAAATAACTCCCCAGTCCTTGCCGATGACAAGCATACTAATAACATGATGCAGCCACCACCATGCTGGAAAATATAAAGAGTTGTACTCCGTGACGTGTTGTGTTGGATTTGCCCCAAACATAACACTTTGTATTCAGGACATAAAGTTAATTTCTTTGCCACTTTTTTCCCTTCTGTACAGGCTTCCTTTTCACTCTGTCATTTAGGTTAGTATTGTGGAGTAACTACAATGTTGTTGATCCATACTCAGTTTTCTCCTATCACAGCCATTAAACTCTGTAACTGTTTTAAAATCACCATTGGCCTCATGGTGAAATCCCTGAGCGGTTTCCTTCCTCTCCGGCAACTGAGTTAGGAAGGACGCCTGTATCTTTGTAGTGACTGGGTGTATTGATACACCATCCAAAGTGTAATTAATAACTTCACCATGCTCAAAGGGATATTCAATGTATGCTGTTTTTATTTTTTACCCATCTACCAATAGGTGCCCTTCTTTGCGAGGCATTGGAAAACCTCCCTGGTCTTTGTGGTTGAATCTATGTTTGAAATTCACTGCCTGACTGAGGGACCTTACAGATAATTGTATGTGTGGGGTACAGAGATGAGGTAGTCATTCCAAAATCCATGCACCTTATTATGTGACTTGTTAAGCACATTTTTACTCCTGAACTTATTTAGCCTTGTCATAACAAAGGGGTTGAATACTTTTTGACTCAAGACATTTCAGAGTTTCATTTTTCATTAATTTGTAAAAACTTCTAAAAACATAATTCCCACTTTGACATTATTGGGTATTGTGCATAGGCCAGTGACACAAAATCGAAATGTAATCCATTTTACATTCAGGCTGTAACACAACAAAATGTGGAAAAAGTCAAGGGATGTTAATACTTTCTGAAGGCACTGTCTATCCATCATAACCTTGCTAGCACGATGCTGAAGTAGGCATATGTTGTACATGAAGTGAGTGGGCTTAATGTGTTTCACAACTCCTGCCAGAATGTTTGCATACATGTGAAGCTGCAAGATAGAAAACAGAGAAGGAGAGAGACAGACCCTCCCTCCCTCCCTCCTGCTTGGAGACTGACTGGACTTCATTCTCCCTCCCTCACTCCCTACCTCCCTCCCTCCTGCTTGGAGACTGACTGGACTTCCTCCTCCCTCCCTCCCTCCCTCCCTCCTGCTTGGAGACTGACTGGACTTCCTCCTCCCTCCCTCCCTCCCTCCCTCCTGCTTGGAGACTGACTGGACTTCATTCTCCCTCCCTCACTCCCTACCTCCCTCCCTCCTGCTTGGAGACTGACTGGACTTCCTCCTCCCTCCCTCCCTCCCTCCCTCCCTCCTGCTTGGAGACTGACTGGACTTCCTCCTCCCTCCCTCCCTCCCTCCCTCCCTCCCTCCCTCCCTCCCTCCCTCCCTCCTCCCTCCCCTCCCTCCCTCCCTCCCTCCCTCCCTCCTTCCTGCTTGGAGACTGACTGGACTTCCTCCTCCCTCCCTCCCTCCCTCCCTCCCTCCTTCCTGCTTGGAGACTGACTGAACTTCATCATTCCATCCCTCCCCTCCCCCTCAGTCTGCTCAGCCTCTCTGAGTTTAGTGCTGGGAAACAGTAGTCTGCTCACACACACACCATTTGAAAGTATGTCAGCAGTGGATGAGGGGGTGGGGAGGGGAGAGACGAGGAGGGAGAGGAAAGGAGGGGGAGGGGAGGAGGGGAGAGGAGGAGGAGGTTTACTGTGGAAAGCATCTGGCTGCCATTATCCACCACCTCTGCTCTGGGACTGACTAAAACAATAGCTAGAGCCCTGCGCTGCAGAGACAGACAGAGAACAGAGAGACAGAGAGAGAGAGAGAGAGAGAGAGAGAGAGAGAGAGAGAGAGAGAGAGAGAGAGAGAGAGAGAGAGAGAGAGAGAGAGAGAGAGAGACAGACAGAGAACAGAGAGACAGACAGAGAGAGAGAGAGAGAGAGAGAGAGAGAGAGAGAGAGAGAAAGCCCCAGGTGTTGGTCAATGACGTGCTCCGTGACCTCCTCGACTACAGTGTCTTCGTGTATTTGGATGACATCCTAATATTTTCAAAGGACATGAGTGAACACCAGCAGCACAATTTTAGCGCCCTAGCCGCTCTCCTGACAGCCCTCACCCAGACGAGTGTGCACTCCTTCGCCTGGACCCCGGAAGCGGGGAATGCATTTGATGCGCTTAAGTGGCGCTTTACATCGGCCCCGGTCCTAGGGCATCCTGATCCGTCCCCGCCGTTCATTGTGGAGGTGGATGTCTCAGACGTTGCAGTAGGAGAAATCCTGTCCCAGCGGTTCCTCACGGTCGGTAAGACTCACCCCTGCGCGTTTTTCTCCCGTTGGCTGTCCCCGGCGGAGCGGAATTACGACGTGGGGAACCGTGAGCTGCTAGCGGTCAAGCTCGCCCTGGGGGAGTGGAGGCATTGGCTAGAGGGGGCCGCCCATCCATTCGTCGTATGGACTGACCATAGGAACTTAGCCTACATTCAGGGGGCCAAGAGGCTCAACTCGCTGCAGGCCAGGTGGGCGTTATTCTTCACCAGGATCCGGTTCACGATCTCATACCGTCCGGGGTCGAAGAACACCAAGCCTGACGTGCTCTCCCGGCAGTTCGACCACATAGACCTGGTGGAGAGGGACGGCCCCATTGTCCCCAACGCCCTGATTGCTTCCCCAGTTTTGTGGGGAATCGATAGGCTGGTCAGAGCAGCGCTACCGTGGGAGCCCGATCCGGGCGGAGGTCCATCGGGGAGGATGTACGTACCCAAGGCTGCGCGCTCGCGAGTGCTTCAGTGGGCGCACGCGTCCGACCTCACCAGCCATCCGGGGGGCGCCAGGACGTTGGAGTTCCTGCGTAGGAGGTTCTGGTGGCCATCAGCTGAGGGGGATACGCGCGCCTTCGTGGCAGCTTGCCCGGTGTACGCGCGCACGAAGAGCTCACGTCAGCCCACGTCAGCCCCTGCCTATCCCCAAGCGCCTCTGGTCCCACATCTCGTTGGATTTCATTTCCGCCCTACCCCCCTCTGATGGATACACAGTCATCCTGGTCGTTGTGGACCGGTTTTCGAAGGCTGCCCACTTCATTCCCCTTCTCAAACTCCTGTCGGCCCGGGAGACGGCTAAGTTGGTGGTGCAGCACGTTTTCCGGGTCCACGGCCGTCCCCAAGATGTGGTGTCGGATCGGGGTCCTCAGTTCGCCTCCAGGTTCTGGAAGGCGTTCGCCACCTGCCTCGGCGCCTCCGTCAGCTTGTCTTCCGGCTTCCATCCCCAGTCGAACGGGCAAACGTGGAGTCAGCGACTGGCGTGGGCGGAGTACGCCCACAACACCCTTCTCTGCTCATCCACCGGCATGTCTCCCTTCCAGTGCCAATACGGGTTCCAATCCCCCCTATTCCCCAAGCAAGAGGAGGAGGCGGCAGTCCCACATCAGTTGCTGTTGCCGCACCTGGAGGCAGGTACGGGCGGCACTTAAGCGGGCCTCGGTCAGGTCTCAACATCAGGCCAACCTCAGGCGTCGCCCGGCCCCGGTTTTTCGCCCGGGACACAGGGTGTGGCTCTTCACGCGGGATCTTCCCCTCTGCGTGGAGTCCAGGAAGCTGTCCCCCCGGTTCGTCGGGCCTTTCAGAGTGGTCCGAACGAGTCAACCCAGTGGCCTACCGCCTGCAACCTCCCCCCACCATGGGGGTGCATCCCACGTTCCATGTGTCCCTCCTCAAGCCCATCGCCACCTGTCCCCTGGCTCCCCCTCCTCGTCCTGTTCCCCCGCTGCGCCTCGTCGGAGGGCAGCCGGCTTTTACTGTGGACCGGATCCTGGACTGCCGGTGGGTGGGGAGGAGGGACACTCTGGACCCAGGGCTGATAACAACATTCCGTTGCCTCCACCCAGAGATTCCGAGGTGAATGGCACTTTTACAGGAGGGGGTCGGAGTTCCAGAGAGACCCACTAGGTGTCATCCTCCGACAACCTTTAGGCACCTCCTCACTCACAGTCTGGACTAATCAGTATCCTATTGGTGTCACCTATGTCTACCTGTTCACCTGTGTATTTATGCCCTCACTTCCCTGTGTTCCCTTGCTCTGTTTTCTCTGCTAGTTCTCGATGCCAAACAATACTAATCAGTGTCTGATTGTGAGACGTATGTACAGGTACTTAAGAAGTGTTCTCCCTGTTTCATTGTTGTTTTCAGTCAGTATTTTGTATGTTTGCTGTCAGCCTGTTTTTGGAGACCAATTTGCTCCTCCTTTATTTTTTTGTGACAAGTCCGTTATCTTGTATCCTGGTTTTGGGACCACCAGTAAAGATCCTTATTTCACCATCTCTGCCTACTCTCTATCCTGCACCGCACCTGGGTCACACCTCACACCAACCCTTACAGGAATCAGGCTGTATAGCTAGCTACGTTTGCTCTGACTCAGTACATTTATTAGCTAGCTAGCTAACTAGCGATTAGCATTAGCGGCTAACACAATTTAGCAAAAACTTGCTAAGAAAAGGCAAAGTAATAGTATAATTATAGAAGCAAAGTGGAAACAACATCGTTGTCATCAACATTGTTGCATGTGCTGCATTGACCATGCAGACTGAAGTGTCTCGTGGTCAAGCAACAACAAATGCGCTCCTTGAGTGACAGAGGGCGGGGCTAGGTCTGTGAGGAAAGCAGCATGGAGAGAGAGCGTAGAGGGATGTCTCAAGTAGCGGTGTAAACAATAAAAATGGACGTTAAACCCGGTTAATCACATTTAACAAACCAAACATTAAAATACCGCTATAGAAGGTAAAGTAAAAACTCAAACCGGTCCATGCATCAATACCGGTATATAGTAAAATATGGTATACAGGGCCTCCTGTAGCTCAGGTGGTAGAGCATGGCGCTTGCAACGCCAGGGTTGTGGGTTTGTTTCCCACGGGGGGCCAGTATGAAAAATGTATGCACTCACTAACTGTAAGTCGCTCTGGATAAGAGCGTCTGCTAAATGACTCAAATGTAACTGTAAATGTATACCGCCCAGCACTAGATTGCGTGGTGATTAGCTTAGCAACCGTGTGACACAGCCTGACAACTAGGGAACAACCGATATTGGCCTTTTCTAGTTCTAGTCTATCGGCCCTTCTCTAGTGGCTTTACCGATAGTCCCTCTACATAGCAAAACTGCTGCTATGCCAGCCGCCACTCACCGCCTGAGCCATGAGCACTTCACAATGCAGAGGAATGTCTAGCTGGGAAAATCATAAATCAGCAGCAGCAGGCTAGCTCATTCTCCAACAGAAAGAAAGGTGCAGTATTGAGAAACGGATGAATTGACAAAAGTGACCAAAATCGAACTCCTTTTGCAAATATTAGTTTATATATTAGTTTAGTTTAATTCAATAATAATAAGGCGCGTGTCGACACGCCCGGACATCCATGCAATAAGCAAGCAGATAGCTATGTGACCCGTTGAAGATTATGGATAACTAACCCTTTTATCTGTGGTGTTAGCTAGCTAGCTATATTAGCTACTATGCTAGCTTGCTGGCTAGATAAACATGGTGCTAAGATATCAGATAGGAGCTAATAGCCAACGTAGCTAGCTGACATTAGCTGGTTATCATTTTGAAAATGCACCATTTTCGGCAACAAGCCATCTGACTTGCGGTGTAACCACAGAGTTTCTAAACATCTTTAGTGTAACGTTAGCTATTTACTAGTGTGCTGATCTGACCAGTCGCAATTGTATCTGTAAATTGACAGTTGATAGTCGGATTAGATTATTGCCGTAATAGGGGAAGAAGGAAGTGTTTTAAAATGCCAAAATAAAGGTTGGCAATAGGTTTAGCTACCTAAGAATTTTCTGCATGTATATGGACCAAGAAAGATGCGTTCTCACTTCTCAAACTATGGGCAGATTTGAGTCATTCAGACAGAACTTGCATCGCCGTAAAATCTTTTTTTTCCTACCCTCACTTTCCTTGTTAGATATTATGCACATTGATGGTTTGGTAGCAAATGGCATCGCCATTGAGCCAGTTATGATAGTAGAAGTAAACAGCAGCCAGCAAGTGATATGAGCGATGGAAAGAGATGCGAAAGGGAGCTGAGTTACAGCCTTGCCCTATCCAATCTTAGCCCATTTCTTGACAGATCGCTGACCTAGCCAATTGAGTTGTTTCGAATTTCATCCTGGCAGCTGAGTTGTTTAGAGATGCGTCCTGACAGCTGAAAAAAATACTTTTTCCAGATCACAGAAAATGACAATAAATACTAGTTTCATAAGCATCCGTGATCACAAATCATGACGTTACATTGGACCCATTTGCATTGAATAGATTTTATTTTATATTGTCAAACTAACAGCAGTGCCTATATGATGTCCTTCCATACAGGCTCGACATGCTGGAGTGATGCTTCTCAAATCAAATCAAATCAAATCACATTTTATTGGCCACATGCGCCGAATACAACAGGTGTAGACATTACAGTGAAATGCTTACTTACAGCCCTTAACCAACAATGTATTTATTTTTTAATAAAAAAAAGTCAAATAAAACAACAACAAAAAAGTGTTGAGAAAAAAAGAGCAGAAGTAAAATAAAATAACAGTAGGGAGGCTTTATATACAGGGGGGTACCGGTGCAGAGTCAATGTGCGGGGGCACCGGCTAGTTGACGTAGTTGAGGTAATATGTACATGTGGGTAGAGTTAAAGTGACTATGCATAAATAATTAACAGAGTAGCAGCAGCGTAAAAATATGGGGTGGGGGTTGGGGGGGCAGTGCAAATAGTTTGGGTAGCCATGATTAGCTGTTCAGGAGTCTTATGGCTTGGGGTGGCTAGGGTGGCTGGAGTCTTTGACAATTTTGAGGGCCTTCCTCTGACACCGCCTGGTATAGAGGTCCAGGATGGCAGGAAGCTTGGCCCCAGTGATGTACTGGGCCGTACGCACTACCCTCTGTAGTGCCTTGCGGTCGGAGGCCGAGCAGTTGCCATACCAGGCGGTGATGCAACCAGTCAGGATGCTCTCAATGGTGCAGCTGTATAATTTTTGGAGGATCTGAGGACCCATGCCAAATCTTTTCAGTCTCCTGGGGGGGAATAGGTTTTGTCGTGCCCTCTTCACGACTGTCTTGGTGTGTTTGGACCATGATAGTTTGTTGGTGATGTGGACACCAAGGAACTTGAAGCTCTCAACCTGTTCCACTACAGCCCCGTCGATGAGAATGTTGTTGATCAGTAGGCTAATATAAGTCCCAAATGGAAGGCCAACAGATTGTTTGTTATCTGTAGCACCATAGACTCTACTGATCAGCCCAAACAAGCTCAATTACTCAATGCATGCAAACACTCCTATTGATATGCATTCACCTGTATTGTGAGTAAGCCTACAGTATGCCATCTTCATTTACCCAGTTTATCAAGAGATTTACCATTCAAATAAAATGATTCCCATTATGTTGTTATGTAGTTGGGTTGGTAAAAACAAAGTCAAATGTTTTGTTTGATTTTTTAATCCATGCATTAATGAATACACGGCTGTCTCTGGGAAATTTTGTCATCAACATTTTAAAATGTAACGATATTGAATATCGGCCTGAAATATCGGCCATTGGCTTCTTAACCCCAAAAAATCGTCCCTAAAACATCCATATCGGTCGTTTTCTAATGACAACGTGAACTTGATTGGTCGTCAGTCTGGTGGGTGGGGTGTTATACGTTCCTCCATTCATTGGCCAATGAGTTTCCCCATCTCCTAATTTCTTAAAGTATTTCTGGTGTGCTCCACAACCGTTGCCATGGACACCCAGCTGCTTGGCAGAGAGAGGCCGCCCGGCTGCTGTCAGTTGTTTAATGGGGGACTTATAGCGTTCTCACGCAGAGAACGGCCTCCATAGGCTTAGTGGTCTCACACACACACACACACAGCCTGCACACTCACTGTTACACCCAGTCTTTGTTGTGATTAGGGGAGTGGAATTTGGTAGGTTAAAGTGGGTGTGTAACAGCTTTTCCGTTAGCTGGTAATAGCCGGCTTTGGTTTGATAAAAAAATTGAAAAGCCGATAAATACAATTGTTGCTGGCCAATTGTCCGGGAGAAGAAGAAAAAATCCCATTGCCAAATAATGCTTTTTAGCTTATTCATGGATGGAAATACCAGTTGATGGAAATACATTTGACTGGTCATGCTTATCGGTATATAGGTTAATTTGCATAACTTAGTGGAATTAAATTGGCGTGTGTGTACAGTATATTCCTTATGTATCTTATTTATCACATGCATACAGCATACAGATACAGAGCCTTTGAGTGGAAAATCTGCCAGACAGCACAAGAGCTGCTGCTGCAGCAACTTGTGCTGCTTTCAAGACAACTGGGAACTCTGAAAAATACGTCAGTGACCTTCAGGTCGGAAAGTCGGAGCTCTAGAAAGAGGCTCGAGTTCCCGAGTTGGAATTCCGAGTTGGATGACCGTTCAAAACGGTCATCCATAGTTTTTTCCCCAGTTGTCTTGAATGCACTAAAGTCGGAAGTCTGAGATTTCCGAGTTCCGAGTTGTTTTGAACGCAGCATCAAACGGCAACGGATGGCAGGCTTCATCAGCGCGTCACACACCACTTTGCAATGAGCTGGAGGCATATTGGAAAACATATACTTAATTGTTTGAAATCTGAACATTTCAATACATATTATTATGACACGGACACGAATGATCTGCTTGGCGTGTTAACACACTGGTGGTTTGTTGTAACCGAGTATTGGTGCTAAACCGTGTTATTAGAGGCTGGCATGCTAGTTGGCTTTGGCGTCATAGGATTCGGTGCCCTGGACGGTTTTCACAGAAGAATACTGTACCAAGTTAGCTAGCTGAATAAACTAAGTTAGTCTATTCCTAGAAACATTGAACCGCTGTCGTTTACAACAATTATAATTTCTAAACTGGAAGTTGGGAGAGTTATATTTGAGTGTTTCAGTGAAACGTAAGTGAGGGAGGCCCCGCTCTCTCGCTTTCCCAGATGCTTAGTTCATTTCATTCCGATCTCCTTTGCATTATTGTAGCCTTTCTCTGTAGCCTGTCAACTATGTGTCTGTCTATACCTGTTCTCTCCTCTCTGCACAGGCCATACAAACGCTTCACACCACGTGGCTGTTGCCACTCTAATCTGGTGGTCCCTGCGCGCACGACCCACGTGGAGTTCCAGGTCTCTGGCAGCCTCTGGAACTGCCATTCAGCGGCCAACAAGGCAGAGTTAATCTAAGCCTATGCTACCCTCCAGTCCCTCGACTTCTTGGCGCTGACGGAAACATGGATTACCACAGAAAACACTGCTACTCCTACTGCTCTTTCCTCATCTAACCATGTGTTCTCGCATACCCTGAGAGCATCTGGTCAGCGTGGCGGTGGCACAGGAATCCTCATCTCTCCCAAGTGGACATTCTCTCTTTTTCCCCTGACCCACCTGTCTATCTCCTCATTTGAATTCCATGCTGTCACTAGCCCATTCAAGCTTAACATCCTTGTCATTTATCGCCCTCCAGGTTCCCTTGGAGAGTTCATCAATGAGCTTGACGCCTTGATAAGTTCCTTTCCTGAGGATGGCTCACCCCTCACAGTTCTGGGTGACTTTAACCTCCCTACGTCTGCCTTTGACTCATTTCTCTCTGCCTCCTTCTTTCCACTCCTTTCCTCTTTTGACCTCACCCTCTCACCGTCCCTCCCTACTCACAAGGCAGGCAATACGCTTGACCTCATCTTTACTAGATGTTGTTCTTCTACTAATCTCACTGCAACTCCCCTCCAAGTCTCCGACCACTACTTTGTATCCTTTTCTCTCTCGCTCTCCTCCAACACATTTACATTTTAGTCATTTAGCAGACGCTCTTATCCAGAGCGACTTACAACACTACTCACTCTGCCCCTACTCAGATGGTAATGTGCCGTCGCAACCTTCTCCCGCTACTCTCTCCTCTTCCATCCTATCATCTCTTCCCTCTGCTAAATCCTTCTCCCTCCGATCTCCTGATTCTGCCTCCTCAACCCGCCTCTCCTCCCTTTCTGCATCTTTTGACTCTCTATGTCCCCTATCCTCCCGGCCGGCTCGGTCCTCCCCTCCTGCTCCGTGGCTTGACGACTCATTGCGAGCTCACAGAAGAGGTCTCCGGGCAGCCGAGCGGAAATGGAGGAAAACTAGACTCCTGTCATCTTTTCACTCCCTCCTCTCTACATTCTCTTCCTCTGTTTCCGCTGCTAAAGCCACTTTCTACCACTCTAAATTTCAAGCCTCTGCCTCTAACCCTAGGAAGCTCTTTGCCACCTTCTCCTCCCTGCTGAATCCTCCTCCTCCTCCCCCTCCCTCCTCCCTCTCTGTGGATGACTTCGTCAACCATTTTGAAAAGAAAGTTGACGACATCCGATCCTCATTTATTAAGTCAAATGACACCGCTGGTCCTGCTCACACTGCCCTACCCTATGCTTTGACTTCTTTCTCCCCTCTCTCTCCAGATGAAATCTTGCGACTTGTGACGGCCGGCCGCTCAACAACCTGCCCGCTTGACCCTATCCCCTCCTATCCCTTCCTCTCTTCTCCAGACAATTTCCGGAGACCTTCTCCCTTACCTCACCTCGCTCATCAACTCATCCTTGACCGCTGGCCATGTCCCTTCCGTCTTCAAGAGAGCGAGAGTTGCACCCCTCCTCAAAAAACCTACACTCGATCCCTCCGATGTCAACAACTACAGACCAGTATCCCTTCTTTCTTTTCTCTCCAAAACTCTTGAGCGTGCCGTCTCTAGCCAACTCTCCTGCTATCTCTCTCAGAATGACCTTCTTGATCCAAACCAGTCAGGTTTCAAGACTGGTCATTCAACTGAGACTGCTCTTCTCTGTGTCACGGAGGCTCTCCGCACTGCTAAAGCTAACTCTCTCTCCTCTGCTCTTATCCTTCTAGATGTATCCGCTGCCTTTGATACTGTGAACCATCAGATCCTCCTCTCCACCCTCTCCGAGTTGGGCATCTCCGGCGCTGCTCACTCTTGGATTGCGTCCTACCTGACAGGTCGCTCCTACCAGGTGGCGTGGCGAGAATCTGTCTCCGCACCACGTGCTCTCACCACTGGTGTCCCCCAAGGCTCAGTTCTAGGCCCTCTCCTATTCTCTCTATACACCAAGTCACTTGGCTCTGTCATATCCTCACATGGTCTCTCCTTTCATTGCTACGCAGACGACACACAATTAATTTTCTACTTTCCCCCTTCTGATAACCAGGTGGCGAATCGCATCTCTGCATGTTTGGCAGACATATCAGTGTGGATGTCGGATCACCACTTCAAGCTGAACCTCGGCAAGACGGAGCTGCTTTTCCTCCCGGGGAAGGACTGCCCGCTCCATGATCTCGCCTTCACGGCTGACAACTCCATTGTGTCCTCCTCCCAGAGTGCAAAGAACCTTGGCGTGACCATGGACAACACCCTGTCGTTCTCCGCTAACATCAAAGCGGTGACCCGATCCTGCAGGTTCATGCTCTACAACATTCGCAGAGTACGACCCTACCTTACACAGAAAGTGGCACAGGTCCTAATCCAGGCACTTGTCATCTCCCGTCTGGATTACTGCAACTTGCTGTTGGCTGGGCTCCCTGCCTGTGCCATTAAACCCCTACAACTTATACAGAACGCCTCAGCCCGTCTGGTGTTCGACCTTCCCAAGTTCTCTCATGTCACCCCACTCCTCCGCACACTCCACTGGCTTCCAGTTGAGGCTCGCATCTACTACAAGACCATGGTGCTTGCCTACGGAGCTGTGAGGGGAACGGCACCTCCTTACCTTCAGGCTCTGATCAGACCCTACTAGCTCCCCTACCTCTACGGAAGCACAGTTCCCGCTCAGCCCAGTCAAAGCTATTTGCTGCTCTGGCACCCCAATGGTGGAACAAGCTCCCCCACGACACCAGGATAGCGGAGTCACTGACCACCTTCCGGAGACACTTGAAACCCTACCCCTTGAAGGAATACCTGGAATAGTATAAAGTAATCCCCCCCCATAAAAAAAAAAAAAAAAGTGGTTGTCCCACTGGTTATCATAAGTTGAATGCACCAATTTGTAAGTTGCTCTGGATAAGAGCGTCTGCTAAATGATGTAAATGTAAATGAGGCATGTCATACCTTGCTTCAAAGTGGCCTATTAGATCTCCTCTCTTTCTTAATTTATAATGGCTATTTTCATCTCTGTCACATTAAACCGCTCGCATGTGCAGTGCCCTTTTGACAACAATGTTTTCCCGCTAATTGCATTATGGAACGAACATTCGTCGTAGCCTACTGCATTGTGTGCATTGCTGTGCTTATAATGTGAAGAAATAATAGTTTGTCAACATTTTAAGCTAAATACTCATTCTATAAATCATTGTAGCCTAGGCCTATTGGTTGTATGAATTTGGGATCTATCGTCCCACAACTGTCCCAGAGTCAGTTTGGAATAGGCTATTTCTTTCTCAACAAGCTGAATAGGTAGCCTAAACTTTTCTACAATAGTAGATTGACATAGGCCAGTGATTTTGCTGTTTGTTACTCGTCTTGTTGGCTGAGGAAAAGTACATGTGGACAGTTATTCTAACATGTTCCAGCGCCACATTTCCCTAACGGAAACCCTGGTGGAAAATGTATCCTTCATTCTGAACACACAGTTTGGTAGGTTAAAGTGGGTGGCTAATGTGTCCGTCAGTCTGAACACACAGTTTGGTAGGTTAAAGTCCCCTGTAGCTCAGCTGGTAGAGCGCGGCGCTTGTAACGCCAGGGTAGTGGGTTCGATCCCCGGGACCACCCATACACAAAAAAATGTATGCACACATGACTGTAAGTCGCTTTGGATAAAAGCGTCTGCTAAATGGCATATTATTATTATTATTATTATTAAAGTGGGTGGGGT
The DNA here is from genome assembly GCF_020615455.1 of Coregonus clupeaformis. Taxonomy (NCBI): domain Eukaryota; kingdom Metazoa; phylum Chordata; class Actinopteri; order Salmoniformes; family Salmonidae; genus Coregonus; species Coregonus clupeaformis. Next base: position 33,717,656 of record NC_059204.1, on the reverse strand, counting down.
AATGTGTCCGTCAGTCTGAACACACACTTTGCACAGTCCCAGTGTACAGTAAGAGAGGAGAGAGAGCCACCGGCTCATACGTTGTCAGGCCACTCCACATGCATAAATAATTCAGTCATAGGCGATGAATCAGTGCACCTTTCTGCCCTTCCTCATAGCTGACCCAGAAACTACTAGTCTATACTGAGAGAGAGAGAGAGAGAGAGACTCCTGCCAAATATTAGAGTCACATATTTCCCTCAGATCTCACTGACCAACAATGAATTTGAAAACAAGCCAAATATTGGAAAAACTCCCTTATCTGTTACCGCAGTGTGCAATCACAGCAGCAAGATTGGTGACCTATTGCCACAAGAAAAGGGCAACCAGTGAAGCACAAACACCTTTGTAAATATAACCAATATTTATTTGTTTATACGGAGAGAATAAGAGAGGAGAGAGAGAAAAGAAGAGAGAGAAAGAAAGAATGAGAGATAGAAAGAGAGAAAGAGATAGTTAACTGACATCATTGAAGAATCCATAGCCTCTAAACACTTCTGGGAATATTGGAAAACACTAAACAAACAACAACATGAAGAGCTATCTTTTTGGCCATATATCAAAGAACAAACAGCAAAAACATAAACATGATCAAATGCAAATCTTAGAATCAACTATTAAAGACTACCAGAACCCACTGGATTCTCCAATTACATTGAATGAACTACAGGACAAAATACAAACCCTCCAACCCAAAAAGGCCTGAGGTGTTGATGGTATCCTCAATGAAATGATAAAATATACAGACCACAAATTCCAATTGGCTATACTTAAACTCTTTAACATCATCCTTAGCTCTGGCATCTTCCCCAATATTTGGAACCAAGGACTGATCACCCCAATCCACAAAAGTAGAGACAAATTTGACCCCAATAACTACCGTGTGATATGCGTCTACAGCAACCTTGGGAAAATCCTCTGCATTATCATTAACAGCAGACTAGATCATTTCCTCAGTGAAAACAATGTACTGAGCAAATGTCAAATTGGCTTTTTACCGAATTACCGTATGACAGACCACGTATTCACCCTGCACACCCTAATTGACAAACAAACAAACCAAAACAAAGGCAAAGTCTTCTCATGCTTTGTTGATTCCAAAAAAGCTTTTGACTAAATTTGGCATACGACATTATAAAATCCATGTACACAAACAACAAGTGTGCTGTTAAAATTGGCAAAAAAAACACACATTCCTTTCCACAGGGCCATGGGGTGAGACAGGGATGCAGTTTAAGCCCCACCCTCTTCAACATATACAGTGGCTTGCGAAAGTATTGCAAAATGAAGATGCAAAATATTTTGTATTGTGAAACAAACAAGAAATAAGGCAAAAAAACTGAAAACTTGAGCGTGCATAACTATTCACCCTCCCAAAGTCAATACTTTGTAGGGCCACCTTTTGCAGCAGTCAATGTGCGGGTGCACCGGCTAGTTGAGGTAGTTGAAGTAATATGTACAGTGGGAAGATCAAGTATTTGATACACTGCCGATTTTGCAGGTTTTCCTACTTACAAAGCATGTAGAGGTCTGTAATTTTTATCATAGGTACACTTCAACTGTGAGAGACGGAATCTAAAACAAAAATCCAGAAAATCACATTGTATGATTTTTAAGTAATTAATTTGCATTTTATTGCATGACATAACTATTTGATACATCAGAAAAGCAGAACTTAATATTTGGTACAGAAACCTTTGTTTGCAATTACAGAGATCATACGTTTCCTGTAGGTTTTTACCAGGTTTGCACACACTGCAGCAGGGATTTTGGCCCACTCCTCCATACAGACCTTCTCCAGATCGTTCAGGTTTCGGGGCTGTCGCTGGGCAATACGTACTTTCAGCTCCCTCCAAAGATTTTCTATTGGGTTCAGGTCTGGAGACTGGCTAGGCCACTCCAGGACCTTGAGATGCTTCTTACGGAGCCACTCCTTAGTTGCCCTGGCTGTGTGTTTCGGGTCGTTGTCATGCTGGAAGACCCAGCCACGACCCATCTTCAATGCTCTTACTGAGGGAAGGAGGTTGTTGGCCAAGATCTCACGATACATGGCCCCATCCATCCTCCCCTCAATACGGTGCAGTCGTCCTGTCCCCTTTGCAGAAAAGCATCCCCAAAGAATGATGTTTCCACCTCCATGCTTCACGGTTGGGATGGTGTTCTTGGGTTTGTACTCATCCTTCTTCTTCCTCCAAACACGGTGAGTGGAGTTTAGACCAAAAAGCTCTATTTTTGTCTCATCAGACCACATGACCTTCTCCCATTCCTCCTCTGGATCATCCAGATGGTCATTGGCAAACTTCAGATGGGCCTGGACATGCGCTGGCTTGAGCAGGGGGACCTTGCGTGCGCTGCAGGATTTTAATCCATGACGGCGTAGTGTGTTACTAATGGTTTTCTTTGAGACTGGGTCCCAGCTCTCTTCAGGTCATTGACCAGGTCCTGCCGTGTAGTTCTGGGCTGATCCCTCACCTTCCTCATGATCATTGATGCCCCATGAGGTGAGATCTTGCATGGAGCCCCAGACCGAGGGTGATTGACCGTCATCTTGAACTTCTTCCATTTTCTAATAATTGCGCCAAAAGTTGTTGCCTTCTCACCAAGCTGCTTGCCTATTGTCCTGTAGCCCATCCCAGCCTTGTGCAGGTCTACAATTTTATCCCTGATGTCCTTACACAGCTCTCTGGTCTTGGCCATTGTGGAGAGGTTGGAGTCTGTTTGATTGAGTGTGTGGACAGTTGTCTTTTATACAGGTAACGAGTTCAAACAGGTGCAGTTAATACAGGTAATGAGTGGAGAACAGGAGGGCTTCTTAAAGAAAAACTAACAGGTCTGTGAGAGCCGGAATTCTTACTGGTTGGTAGGTGATCAAATACTCATGTCAAGCAAAAAAATTAAAATTACTTACTTAAAAATCATACAATGTGATTTTCTGGATATTTGTTTTAGATTATGTCTCTCACAGTTGAAGTGTACCTATGATAAAAATTACAGACCTCTACATGCTTTGTAAGTAGGAAAACCTGCAAAATCGGCAGTGTATCAAATACTTGTTCTCCCCACTGTACAGCTGCAAGTCTCTTGGGGTATGTCTCTATAAGCTTGGCACATCTAGCCACTGGGATTTTTGCCCATTCTTCAAGGTAAAACTGCTCCAGCTCCTTCAAGCTGGATGGGTTCCGCTGGTGTACAGCAATCTTTAAGTCATACCACAGATTATCAATTGGATTGAGGTCTGGGCTTTGACTAGGCCATTCCAAGACCTTTAAATGTTTCCCCTTAAACCACTCGAGTGTTGCTTTAGCAGTATGCTTAGGGTCATTGTCCTGTTGGAAGGTGAACCTCCGTCCCAGTCTCAAATCTCTGGAAGACTGAAACAGGTTTCCCTCAAGAATTTCCCTGTATTTAGCACCATCCATCATTCCTTCAATTCCGACCAGTTTCCCAGTCCCTGTCGATGAAAAACATCCCCACAGCATGATGCTGCCACCAACATCCTTCACTGTGGGGATGGTGTTCTCGGGGTGATGAGAGGTGTTGGGTTTGCGCCAGACATAGCGTTTTCCTTGATGGCCAAAAAGCTAAATTTTTGTCTCATCTGACCAGAGTACCTCCTTCCATATATTTGGGGAGTATCCCACATGGCTTTTGGCAAACACCAAACGTCTTTGCTTATTTTTTTCTTTAAGCAATGGCTTTTTTCTGGCCACTCTTTCGTAAAGCCCAGCTCTGTGGAGTGTACGGCTTAAAGTGGTCCTATGGACAGATACTCCAATCTCCGCTGTGGAGCTTTGCAGCTCCTTCAGGGTTATCTTTGGTCTCTTTGTTGCCTCTCTGATTAATGCCCTCCTTGCCTGGTCCGTGAGTTTTGGTGGGCGGCCTCTCTTGGCAGGTTTGTTGTGGTGCCATATTCTTTCCATTTTTTAATAATGGATTTAATGGCGCTCCGTGGGATGTTCAAAGTTTCTGATATTTTTTTATAACCCAACCCTGATCTGTACTTCTCCACAACTTTGTCCCTGACCTGTTTGGAGAGCTCCTTGGTCTTCATGGTGCCGCTTGCTTGGTGATGCCCGTTGCTTAGTGGTGATGCAGACTGGGGCCTTTCAGAACAGGTGTATATATACTGAGATCATGTGACAGATCATGTGACACTTAGATTGCACACAGGTGGACTTTATTTAACTAATTATGTGACTTCTGAAGGTAATTGGTTGCACCAGATCTTATTTAGGGGCTTCATAGCAAAAGGGGTGAATACATATGCACGCACCAATTTTCCATTATTTATTTTGTAGATTTTATGAAATAAGTAATTTTTTTTAATTTCACTTCACCAATTTGGACTATTTTGTGTATGTCCATTACATGAAATCCAAATAAAAATCCATTTAAATTACAGGTTGTAATGCAACAAAATAGGAAAAACGCCAAGGGGGATGAATACTTTTGCAAGGCACTGTATATCAACGAATTGGCGAGGCCATTAGAACAGTCTGCAGCACCCGGCCTCACCCTACTAGAATCTGAAGTCAAATGTCTACTGTTTGCTGATGATCTGGTACTTCTGTCACCAACCAAGGAGGGCCTACAGCAGCACCTATATCTTCTGCACAGATTCTGTCAGACCTGGGCCCTGACAGTAAATCTCAGTAAGACAAAAATAATGGTGTTCCAAAAAAGGTCCAGTTGCCAGGACCACAAATACAAATTCCATCTAGACACCGTTGCCCTAGAGCACACAAAAAACTATACATACCTCGGACTTAACATCAGCGCCACAGGTAACTTCCACAAAGCTGTGAACGATCTGAGAGACAAGGCAAGAAGGGCCTTCTATGCCATCAAAAGGAACATAAAATTCGACATACCAATTAGGATCTGGCTAAAAATACTTGAATCAGTTACAGAACCCATGCCCTTTATGGTTGTGAGGTCTGGGGTCCGCTCACCAACCAAGAATTCACAAAATGGGACAAACACCAAATTGAGACTCTGCATGCAGAATTCTGCAAAAATATCCTCTGTGTACAACGGAAAACACCAAATAATGCATGCAGAGCAGAATTAGGCCGATACCCGCTAATTAACAAACTCCAGAAAAGAGCCATTAAATTCTATAACCCCTTAAAAGGAAGCAATTCCCAAACCTTCCATAACAAAGCCATCACCTACAGAGAGATGCACTTGGAGAAGAGTCCCCTAAGCAAGCTGGTCCTGGGGCTCTGTTCACAAACACAAACAGACCCCACAGAGCCCCAGGACAGCAACACAATTAGACCCAACCAAATCATAAGAAAACAAAAAGAGAATTACTTGCCACATTGGAAAGAATTAACAAAAAAAACTGAGCAAACTAGAATGCTATTTGGACCTACAAACCCAATTTTGATAAACTCCCTTATCTACTGGGTGAAATACCACAGTGTGCCATCACAGCAGCAATATTTGTGACCTGTTGCCACAAGAAAAGGGCAACCAGTGAAGAACAAACCCTATTGTAAATACAACCCATATTTATGTTTATTTATTTTCCCATTTGTACTTTAACTATTTGCACATTGTTACAACACTGTATATATACATAATATGACATTTTAAATGTCTTTATTCTTTTGAAACTTCTGAGTGTAATGTTTACTGTTAATTTTTATTGTTTATTTCACTTTTGTTTACTATCTACTTCACTTGCTTTGGCAATGTTAACATACGTTTCCCATGCCAATAAAGCCCTTAAATTGAATTGAGAGGGAGAGAGAGAGAGAGAGAGAGAGAGAGAGAGAGAGAGAGAGAGAGATAGAGAGAGAGACAGAGAGAGAGAGAGAGAGAGAGAGAGAGAGAGAGAGAGAGAGAGAGAGAGAGAGAGAGAGACAGAGAGAGAGAGAGAGAGAGAGAGAGAGAGAGAGAGAGAGAGAGAGAGAGAGAGAGAGAGAGAGAGAGAGAGAGAGAGAGAGAGAGAGAGAGAGAGAGAGAGAGAGAGATAGAGAGGATGCAGTGTGACTGACTGATGCTAGAACAGTAAATCATTGCAATAACAACAGACAGAGGCACTGCCTGCGTATCACCTGATCTAGATTGACCCAGTCTGAGCCTCCCCTCAACGCAGACCACTGTTTATAGGCAAGCCCAATGAATGAGCCATTTCCTCATCTGCGTCACCATCTTCCATTTTCATTTCCTGCCACAGGCAGACCAGTGACGCAGATAGCAAACCTTTGCTTTGACAGACACACACAGCTGCCCCCTTAAGTCTACCTCATTTGAATGAAAACCCCTTCCTGTAACTTACAGGGGAGGAGTGGACAACAGCATTCAACAGTCAGTGTAGTGTGCAGTACTGTTCAACGGTGTACTAAACACAACCGATTTCATCCTGAATTAGGCCATAACTACACAGAGAAGAAGTGGTGATATAGTCTAACACGATAGATCACAATAGATTCCCAAACAACCTGCTTTAAACTATCCACTGCTACAACTGTTTAAAAGATATAGCCTGAATACATCTACTGTATGAGCAATGTGTGCTACATTAACTCTCAACTCAATCCCTCCTGCAATAGAGCTCGCCAGCTTGTAGTCCTAAAACCCGGAAATGATTTACCTCTGGTTTGTTCAGCCATTCCTATGGGAAAAATGAATTGGGAAAGAATAGGGTTTTGGAAAATAAGGTCTGAGGTTAACGCAGGCTTAGGAGATCTTATACCTTTTGTTCTATGAGATAATAGCAGTCAGTTAACATGACCTTTATGAATTATGAAGCCTTCATGTGCTTTTTTGCTATTACATAAATTCATAAAAATGCACAAAAAGTGGCGTTATCTGATGAAGATTATCTCATAGAACAAACGTATAAGATCTCACACACGACTGTAAGTCGCTTTGGATAAAAGCGTCTGCTAAATGGCATATTATTATATTATTTATCTCCTAAGCCTGTGTTTTCCACAGACCTTATGTTCAGCTTTTATCCAAAGACCCTACAAAAATGCCATTCATTTTCCCAATATACTTTGTCAAACAAACCATGGCGGAGATAGTGCCTACAAAAAGACGCCTTTACTATTTATCTCTGCATGATCCAGATTGACCCTTAACCTGTGGCCTGATCTGTCTGTAGCGCCACTATTTTCTCTCCCTTGGGTCACCTGTTGGAATATGGCTGATTTGAGCCTAAAGTGAACTATCTGAAGACAAAACCCAACCTAGATTAACCCGAAAAACAGCCCAGTGAAGTGTGTCGAATCCTCTGTTAACCATAGGGTTTAAAGAGGAGGAGGAGGAGGGGACGAAGTCCCAGATAAGGAATGTCCTGCCTGCCTCCCTGCCTCCCTGCTGCCTGCCACGTGGTGGGACCCTGTCCCTGACGACCAGCGTTCCTCTCACAGATAACATCAGTCCCATTTCCTCTCTGTGCTTGCCTGCCTGTCACCAGGCTATCAGCCCATCTCAAGGGCCTCTGATAAGTTTACCACTAACTGGAGAGAGAGCGAGAGAGAGAGAGAGAGAGAGAGAGAGAGAGAGAGATTGAGAGAGAGAGAGAGAGAGAGAGAGAGAGAGAGAGAGAGAGTTCTTTCACCAACCAAGGAGGGCCTACAGCAGCACCTATATCTTCTGCACAGATTCTGTCAGACCTGGGCCCTGACAGTAAATCTCAGTAAGACAAAAATAATGGTGTTCCAAAAAAGGTCCAGTTGCCAGGACCACAAATACAAATTCCATCTAGACACCGTTGCCCTAGAGCACACAAAAAACTATACATACCTTGGCCTAAACATCAGCGCCACAGGTAACTTCCACAAAGCTGTGAACGATCAGAGAGACAAGGCAAGAAGGGCCTTCAATGCCTTCAAAAGGAACATAACATTTGTCATACCAATTAGGATCTGGCAAAAACTACTTGAATCAGTTATAGAACCCATTGCCCTTTATGGTTGTGAGGTCTGGGGTCCGCTCACCAACCAAGAATTCACAAAATGGGCCAAACACCAAATTGAGACTCTGCATGCAGAATTCTGGAAAAACATCCTCAGTGTACAACGTAAAACACCAAATAATGCATGCAGAGCAGAATTAGGCCAATACCCGCTAATTATCAAAATCCAGAAAAGAGCCGTTAAATTCTACAACCACTTAAAAGGAAGCGATTCCCAAACCTTCCATAACAAAGACATCACCTACAGAGAGATGAACTTGGAGAAGAGTCCCATAAGCAAGCTGGTCCTGGGGCTCTGTTCACAAACACAAACAGACCCCACAGAGCCTCAGGACAACAACAACAACACAATTAGACCCAACCAAATCATGAGAAAACAAAAAGAGAATTACTTGACACATTGGAAAGAACAAACAAAAAAACTGAGCAAACTAGAATGCTATTTGGCCCTAAACAGAGAGTACACAGTGGCAGAATACCTGACCACTGTGACTGACCCAAACTTAAGGAAAGCTTTGACTATGTACAGACTCAGTGAGCATAGCCTTGCTATTGAGAAAGGCCGCCGTAGGCAGATCTGGCTCTCAAGAGAAGACAGGCTATGTGCACACTGTCCACAAAATGAGGTGGAAACTGAGCTGCACTTCCTAACCTCCTGCCAAATGTATGACCATATTAGAGACACATATTTCCCTCAGATTACACAGACCCACAAAGAATTCGAAAACAAACCCAATTTTGATAAACTCCCTTATCTACTGGGTGAAATACCACAGTGTGCCATCACAGCAGCAATATTTGTGACCTGTTGCCACAAGAAAAGGGCAACCAGTGAAACACCATTGTAAATACAACCCAGATTTATGTTTATTTATCTTCCCTTTTGTACCTTAACTATTTGCACATAATATGACATTTGAAATGTCTTTATTCTTTTGGAACTGTTGTGAGTGTCACGACATCCCCCTTGGCGTTTTTCCTATTTTGTTGCATTACAACCTGTAATTTAAATGGATTTTTATTTGGATTTCATGTAATGGACATACACAAAATAGTCCAAATTGGTGAAGAGAAATGAACAAAATAAATAACGGAAAAGTGGTGCATGCATACGTATTCACCCCTTTTGCTATGAAGCCCCTAAATAAGATCTGGTGCAACCAATTACCTTCAGAAGTCACATTAGTTAAAGTCCACCTGTGTGCAATCTAAGTGTCACATGATCTGTCACATGATCTCAGTATATATACACCTGTTCTGAAAGGCCCCAGTCTGCAACACCACTAAGCAAGGGGCACCACTAAGCAAGGGGCACCACTAAGCAACGGGCATCACCAAGCAAGCGGCACCATGAAGACCAAGGTGCTCTCCAAACAGGTCAGGGACAAAATTGTGGAGAAGTACAGATCAGGGTTGGGTTATAAAAAAATATCAGAAACTTTGAACATCCCACGGAGCACCATTAAAAAAAATGGAAAGAATATGGCACCACAACAAACCTGCCAAGAGAGGGCCGCCCACCAAAACCCACAGACCAGGCAAGGAGGGCATTAATCAGAAGCAACAAAGAGACCAAAGATAACCCTGAAGGAGCTGCAAAGCTCCACAGCGGGGATTGGAGTATCTGTCCGTAGGACCACTTTAAGCAGTACATTCCACAGAGCTGGGCTTTACGGAAGAGTGGCCAGAAAAAAAGCCATTGCTTAAAGAAAGAAATAAGCAAACACGTTTGGTGTTCGCCAAAAGCCATGTGGGAGACTCCCCAAAAATATGGAAGAAGGTACTCTGGTCAGATGAGACTAAAATTGAGCTTTTTGGCCATCAAGGAAAACACTGTCAGGTGCAAACCCAACACCTCTCATCACCCCGAGAACACCATCCCCACAGTAATAATAATATGCCATTTAGCAGACACTTTTATCCAAAGCGACTTACAGTCACGTGTGCATACATTTTTACATATGGGTGGTCCCGGGGATCGAACCCACTACCCTGGCGTTACAAGCGCCGTGCTCTACCAATTGAGCTACAGTGAAGCATGGTGGTGATAGTATCATACTGTGGGGATGTTTTTTATCGACAGGGACTGGGAAACTGGTCAGAATTGAAGGAATGATGGATGGCGCTAAATACAGGGAAATTCTTGAGGGAAACTTGTTTCAGTCTTCCATAGTTTTGAGACTGGGACAGAGGTTCACCTTCCAGCAGGACAATGACCCTAAGCATACTGCTAAAGCAACACTTGAGTGATTTAAGGGGAAACATTTAAATGTCTTAGAATGGCCTAGTCAAAGCCCAGACCTCAATCCAATTGAGAATCTGTGGCATGACTTAAAGATTGCTGTACACCAGCAGAACCCATCAAACTTGAAGGAGCTGGAGCAGTTTTGCCTTGAAGAATGGGTGGTGAATAGTTAGGCACACTCAAGTTTTCAGTTTCTTTTTCTTATTTCTTGTTTGTTTCACAATAAAAAATATTTTGCATCTTCAAAGTGGTAGGCATGTTGTGTAAATCAAATGATACAACCCCCCCAAAAAATCTATTTTAATTCCAGGTTGTAAGGCAACAAAATAGGAAAAATGCCAAGGGGGGTGAATACTTTCGCAAGCCACTGTATATGGCCAATATACCACGGCTAAGGGCTGTTCTTAAGCACGACGCAACGCGGAGTACTAGGACACAGCCCTTAGCCGTGGTATATTGGCCATATATCACAAACCCCCGAGGTGCCTTATTGCTATTAAATACTGGTTACCAACGTAATTAGAGCAGTAAAAATAAATGTTTTGTCATACCCATTGTATATGGTCTGATATACCACGGTTTCAGCCAATCAGCATTCAGGGCTCGAACCACCCAGTTTATAATATAAAATGCTCATCTCAATAGGCCTGTGTGTTTTCTTTCTACTGCTTTTAGCCCAAGGCTTAGAATGTTTTAGGTTATATTCCTCCTCTAGTTTTCTCTGGCTAGGCCTAAACGGCAATACGGTTTTATGCATGACTTGACTATGCAAAACCCTATGATCTTACAAATTATGATACTATGCATTTGTTTTTCAGACTGTTGGTCTGGGAATGACAATGCAACGATCCCTAATAGCACTGTGGGGGATAAATAACTATTTAATAGACATATGAGAATAAATCAATAACACAATGAAAGAGGGAGACCGTGTCAAAGCCACACTGGCTCCTCCGACATAGTATCAATGCAGTCAGGACACAACACATATATCTACTGCTACAACTATTAGGCCTACTACTCCTACATTTTAGTCATTTAGCAGACGCTCTTATCCAGAGCGACTTACAGTTAGTGAGTACATACATATTTCATACTGGCCCCCCGTGGGAATGGAACCCACAACCCTGGCGTTGCAAACGCCATGCTCTATCAACTGAGCTACAGGGGACCTGCTGCTGCTGCTGCTCATACTACCACTACTACTATTACTACCACTACCACTACCACTATTACTACCACTACTACTACTATTACTACCACTACTACTATTACTACCACTACTACTATTACTATTACTACCACTACCACTACTACTATTACTACCACTACTACCACTACTACCACTACTACCACTACTACTACTATTACTACTACTATTACTACCACTACTACTATTACTACCACTACTACCACCACCACTACCACTACTACCACTACTACTATTACTACCACTACTACTATTACTACCACTACTACTATTACTACCACTACTACTATTACTACTATTACTACCACTACTACTACCACTACTACTATTACTACCACTATTACTACCATTACTACTACTATTACTACTATTGCTACTATTAGTACTAATACTGCTACTATTACTACTGCTACTATTGCTACTACTATTACTACTACTGCTAGTACTACTACTATTGCTACTGCTACTACTGTTATTATTACTACTGCTACTACTATTACTACTACTACTGCTACTACTACTATTATTACCACTGCTACTACGATTACTAATACTACTACTCCAGTTCAGTCCATAATACAACATTCGTTTTTTTGTTATGTGAGAGCCTTCCTGCTGTGTTCACTGCGAGGAGTCTTAAGATGAAATTAATATATAAGTGACTCCTTCTCCCAGAGAGAGGCCAGGTTTACACTTCAGCTGCAGACTCAAAATCTGAGCTCTGATTAGCATCATAGGCGTATTCCTGTTTACTGACTGATGTACAGGATTAACATTTTCCCCTGGTGCCACTAAGTTTTTCAGTTGGTGGCACCAGCCCAAGATGTGTTCACACAATAAAAAAAGTTGAATCTTTTAAAATCATTCACAGTGCTTTATTAAAACATGTAATATACTACTGAGATGGTATTGAAGAAATACGTTGTTTCATCATCTTTTCATGTTGTGATTCAAAATATTTTAATGTGCAACCTAATCCAATGATTGTCATGCATTGTGGGTAGACAATTATGGTACTGTTATTTTCTACTGTTAAAATAGGGTTCCTGAATTTTCTGATTATTTTTCTCAATAGTATGAGGGCCGTCAGTAAGTCCCACTATGAGATGTTAGTATGAGGGCAGTCAGTCAGTCCCACTATGAGATGTTAGTATGAGGGCAGTCAGTAAGTCCCACTACGATATGTTAGTATGAGGGCAGTCAGTCAGTCCCACTATGAGATGTTAGTATGAGGGCAGTGTGACGACCCTCCCACTCTGTCTGCCGTATTCTCTCTTTGTTCTTGTTTCCTTGTTAGGATGCCGGTGGGCGGAGTTGGGAGGGTCGTCAGCTACATGGGAAACACCTGGGCCGGGTGTGTCCCAGGATAAATGGACCTCTTCCACATTCATTAGGGAGACTCTCTCCAGGCAGTTACTTTGATCTTGGTTGTGATATTTTGAGGCCTTTTTGGGTTGTTTGCTTTGGCACTTATCAACACTTTTCTATATTACATTTATGCAAGCAAACACTCACTTACACTACTGATTACTGATTACACACCCCATTGTTATTTCAGTTAGTTACTTTAATTAATAAATATATACTTTGAGTACTCCTTGTCTCCACGTGTCTCCCTTTTGTTACGAACTTGAGCCGGTTCGTGACAAGTGGGGGCTCGTCTGGGATTTTGAACTGGTTGTGTTTGGGAGAACGTGGAGTTTATGTCCAATTCTGTAGGGTTTTTCTTTGTAAATTTTGTTAGTTTGTTTGAGTTTGATAGGCCAGTATTGGTTGCCTTTGGGTTTTGTACTGCGTTGGAGAGAGTACATTGGTTAGTTTCCAGTCCCTGCCCAGCCTGGAAACTCTTGCTCTACTCGCTGTTGGGACATCGGTCTGAGGTGAGTACAATCGGCTGTGTACCTCAGTGGGAGATTGGGTAGGGTAGTGACATTTGCTACCCGGAGCTATAGCTTTTTCCCCTGATAGGCTTAGTGACGTGTTTTGGTTGGGATACGTTGGGCATGGTTAAATGTTTGTTATTTTTGTGTGGTGTCAGTGGACTGAGCAGTTGTCTCGGGGGCACATCCGTGGCTTGGGGAAATCTACCAGCGTGCTGGGGGGTTTAATTCCTTGCCAGCGGGCTACAGTGCGTAATTACCCACCGCAAATCTGCACGAAGACTAGGGTTGAGTTATTGTAGGTTTTGGGGAAGCTCCATATCCCAGCTCTTTTCTGTGGTGCTCGGTGTGATTGTATTTCTCTTGTGTCTGGTGTGCTCAGCAGAGGGGTTGAGAAAGATTATTATGATATATATATATTTAATTTTTTTTCCCTGATTATGGCGTCTAATGTAGACGAGTTCATTCGCTTTCCATCAGAAGAACTGTTAGAATTATGTACTAAAGAACAGCTGTTGAAGGTTGCTGAACACTACAAGGTTGAAATTAGTGATAAACGTCTAAAAAATTCTATTAGGTTAATATTGAAGGCCAATTTGATGGAGAGTGGTATTCTGGATGTTACCATTGGGGCAGCCTCTGCTGAGGACACGTTGTCTCCCCGATATGTTACAATGACCGCTCCATCGGTTAGTCATAGTAGTCTTCTTTTTGAACAGCAGAAAGAACTGCTTCTGTTACAGCTAGAGCATGGACAAAGCGCTAAAATGGAGTATGAACAAGCTAAAATGGAGCATGAACGAAATGGACAGAGAGCTAAAATGGAGCATGATCGTGTAAAATATGAAAGGGAATTGGAATTTAAACAGGATATGGAGCGTGCTAAAATCAAGCTGCAACAAGAGCGACTAGAGTTGGTTAGGGAAGGAAAGCTCTCAGGGGAGAGTTTGCTCTGGGAAGATGACCCAGAGTTACCTAGGGGTCGTTCCTCTTTTGGTCGTAATCCAGACACATTTGATATTGTTGGGAATTTACGGTTGTTGCCCCCAGTTTAATGAAAAGGACCCGGAGACATTCTTTTCGTTGTTTGAGCGTGTTGCTGACGCTAGGAGTTGGCCTGATTCTGATCGCACTTTGATGTTGCAGTGTGTGCTGACTGGTAAAGCGCAAGAAGCATATTCAGCTCTTAGTGTAGCAGACAGTGTTAGTTATGAGAAGGTTAAAACGGCTGTGTTACAGAGTTATGAATTGGTCCCTGAGGCTTACCGCCAACGATTTAGAACTTTAAAAAGGGATGATCAGCAGACTCATGTTGAGTTTGCGCGAATATTATCTTCACAGTTCAATCGCTGGTGTTCCGCCTCTGCAGTTATGACTTTTCAAGGGCTGTGTGATCTGATTATGTTAGAACAATTTAAGGACACAATCCCTGATCGTATAGCGACGTACATTAACGAACGAAAAATAAAGACTGTCGCTGAAGCTGCGGTTTTGGCAGATGAATATGTGTTGACTCACACACATTTTTTTTGCAGAACCCCGTATTCGGAGTGAGTGGGGGTGTTTGCAGAGATTTGGGCCTCGCTCGCCGAGATACTTCGGTTCCCGGGCAGAGTTTCATTCAACTGGGGTTGAGCCTGATACCCGTGGTAAAACTGACTTTGGTCAAGAGTGTCACTACTGTCGAGAATTAGGTCATTGGAAAAATGAATGTCCGATTCTTAGGTCTAGGGGTAAATTCAGTACAGGTGCTTATGGTAAATCGAGGCCTATAGCGTTAGCAGCGCCTGTTCCACATCAGTTCACTCCTGACGCATTGTCTCATGCTCAGAGCCATGTGAAGGGCTATATTGATCCCGACTATTTACCTTTTTGTTACGGAGGGTTTTGTGTCTATGGTAGGAAGTAAGAACCTAGTGCCAGTAAAGATCCTAAGAGATACAGGTGCCTCTGAATCATTTGTGTTGGAATCTGTGTTACCCTTCTCTGCGGAGACTGATTCGGGGAATAGTGTTCTAATTAGGGGAATAGGTTTGAACACTCTGTCAGTTCCATTGCATAAACTGATGTTGGATTGTGGACTGGTGAAAGGTGAGGTTGTTGTGGGGGTGCGTCCTTCATTGCCTATTGAGGGTGTTGACGTGATCCTTGGAAATAACTTGGCTGGGGAGCGTGTGTGGCCTATCGTGTTTCCATCTTTAGCGGTTTCTACTAAGCCTTCAATTGTAGGGATTCCTGATGAGAGTGCGCAGAATTTCCCAGAGGTGTTTTCTGCGTGTGCAGTGACGCGTTCTATGATCCCTGATGACTTGGTCACGGAACTGGCTAACGAGAATACCATAAAGAAGTCTGTTACTGTTTTCCCTGTTATCCCGTTATCCGTATCCCGCTCCGATTTAATCGAGGCGCAACGGGCTGACCCTACATTAGAAGAGTTGCGGGACCAGATTGTGCCTGTAGAACAGTTGGGAGATGTCGCACAGGGCTATTTTCTCCAAGAGGAGGTCCTGATGAGGAAGTGGATGTCTCATGGTAGTTGTTTTCTGGGGGAGGCGATTAGTCAGGTTGTGGTACCAGTTAGGCTTCGTGAGTTGGTGCTGACAACTTCTCACAACGACGTTGCTGGGCATATGGGTGTGAGAAAAACCTACAATCGCATATTACGACATTTTTTTGGCCAAGATTAAAGAGGGATGTTTTGATTTCATCAAAACTTGTCACACCTGTCAATTAACTGGTAAACCTAATCAAGCTATTAAGCCGGTACCACTGTTCCCTATTCCTGTACTCAGTAAACCTTTTGAGTATTTGATTATTGACTGTGTTGGTCCTCTGCCTCGTTCTAGAAAGGGTAGTAATTATTTGTTGACTGTGATGTGTCAGACCACTAGGTTTCCTGTTGCCTACCCTCTCCGGTCTATCACGA
Source organism: Coregonus clupeaformis (assembly GCF_020615455.1). Lineage (NCBI taxonomy): Eukaryota > Metazoa > Chordata > Actinopteri > Salmoniformes > Salmonidae > Coregonus > Coregonus clupeaformis. The sequence goes on along the minus strand of NC_059204.1, from coordinate 33,701,420 downwards.
CTAAGGCTGTTCTTTTGGCTGATATTGTTTATTCCCTGAGTTCTGGTCATGCTAGGTCTGTGCAGGAGCAGGAAGATGTTTCTGGTCCTGACGATTGCATACTGCAGGGTAGATTGAAAAATTGAGACACTGGAGATTGTAGATAGCCTTCTTACTCATCTACCTGTTGATGAGCGGAAAGAGAGGGTTGGTTTGATTCGGGGATTTCCAGGGTTGTTTTCGGATACACCTACACGTACAAACTTAATAGAACATGATATTGACATTGGAGATGCTGACCCCATTCGTCAACGGTTCTATAGAGTTTCTTCAGAGAAACTGCGTTGTCTGGATGCTGAGGTCAGGTACATGCTGGAGAGTAAAATAGCAGATCCTTCTTTCTCCAGTTGGGCTTCTCCCTGTATCTTGGGCAGTAAATCGGATGGAACAAATAGATTTTGTACGGACTACCGTAAGGTAACGATGTCACTGGGCCGGATTCATTTCCTCTTCCTCGGATGGAGGACTGCGTTGGTCAAGTCGGCGCAGCTACGTTTGTGAGCAAATTTGACCTGTTAAAGGGGTATTGGCAGGTGCCACTGATGAGTAGGGCACGTGAAATCTCTGCCTTTATTACACCTGTTGGTCTGTACTCGTATTCGGTTATGAGTTTCGGACTGCGTAATGCGCCTGCCACTTTTCAGCGATTTATGAACAGGGTTGTCTCTGGTCTGGCCGGTTGCGCTGTTTATCTGGACGATGTAGTGATATATGCAGATGCTTGGGAGGAGCATCTGTCCCGTATTCAGGCCTTGTTCGGACGTCTGGCTGCGGGTCGCCTCACGATGAATTTGGCTGAATGTGAGTTTGCTCAGGCGACTGTGGTATACCTTGGAAAGGTGGTTGGGCAGGGTGACGTGCGCCCTGTTCATGAATATTGATGGGACCGACCATTGTTTGATTTTGTCATGTTCTATCTTTCCTGTTTGTCCCCTCCTAGTCTTGTGTTCTTCTTTCCTCTTAAAGGTTGCTTCCTGTGTAAAGGTTGCTGAGGTCTGGAGAGGAGGATGATGGGTGGGGCAAGTGGAGGTGTGAACATGTACAATTTGTCAGTTTGGGACGCAGGGGCTGGTACGTTGGTCCGGGGTCCTTGTTGGTCCCCGGTCTTATGGGGGGTGTGACGACCCTCCCACTCTGTCTGCCGTATTCTCTCTTTGTTCTTGTTTCCTTGTTAGGATGCCGGTGGGGCGGAGTTGGGAGGGTCGTCAGCTACATGGGAAACACCTGGGCCGGGTGTGTCCCAGGATAAATGGACCTCTTCCACATTCATTAGGGAGACTCTCTCCAGGCAGTTACTTTGATCTTGGTTGTGATATTTTTGAGGCCTTTTTGGGTTGTTTGCTTTGGCACTTATCAACACTTTTCTATATTACATTTATGCAAGCAAACACTCACTTACACTACTGATTACTGATTACACACCCCATTGTTATTTCAGTTAGTTACTTTAATTAATAAATATATACTTTGAGTACTCCTTGTCTCCACGTGTCTCCCTTTTGTTACGAACTTGAGCCGGTTCGTGACAGCAGTCAGTCAGTCCCACTATGAGATGTTAGTATGAGGGCAGTCAGTAAGTCCCACTATGAGATGTTAGTATGAGGGCCGTCAGTAAGTCCCACTATGATATGTTAGTATGAGGGCAGTCAGTCAGTCCCACTATGAGATGTTAGTATGAGGGCAGTCAGTCAGTCCCACTATGAGATGTTAGTATGAGGGCAGTCAGTCAGTCCCACTATGAGATGTTAGTATGAGGGCAGTCAGTCAGTCAGTCCCACTATGAGATGTTAGTATGAGGGCAGTCAGTCAGTCCCACTATGAGATGTTAGTATGAGGGCAGTCAGTCAGTCAGTCCCACTATGAGATGTTAGTATGAGGTCAGTCACTCATTCAGTTTTTTTATTTTTTTATTTAACTAGGCAAGTCAGTTAATAACAAATTCTTATTTACAATGACGGCCTACACCAGCCAAACCCAGACGACGCTGGGCCAATTGTGCGCCGATCACGGCCGGTTGTGATACAGCCTGGAATCGAACCAGGGGGTCTGTAGTGACGCCTCAAGCACTGAGATTCAGTGCCTTAGACCGCTGCGCCACTCGGGAGCCCAATGAGATGTTAGTATGAGGGCAGTCAGTCAGTCCCACTATGAGATGTTAGTATGAGGGCAGTCAGTCAGTCCCACTATGAGATGTTAGTATGAGGGCAGTCAGTCAGTCAGTCCCACTATGAGATGTTAGTATGAGGGCAGTCAGTCCATCAGTCCCACTATAAGATGTTAGTATGAGGGCAGTCAGTCAGTCCCACTATGAGATGTTAGTATGAGGGCAGTCAGTCAGTCAGTCCCACTATGAGATGTTAGTATGAGGGCAGTCAGTCAGTCAGTCCCACTATGAGATGTTAGTATGAGGGCAGTCAGTCAGTCCCACTATGAGATGTTAGTATGAGGGCAGTCAGTCAGTCAGTCCCACTATGAGATGTTAGTATGAGGGCAGTCAGTCAGTCAGTCCCACTATGAGATGTTAGTATGAGGGCAGTCAGTCAGTCCCACTATGAGATGTTAGTATGAGGGCAGTCAGTCAGTCAGTCCCACTATGAGATGTTAGTATGAGGGCAGTCAGTCAGTCAGTCCCACTATGAGATGTTAGTATGAGGGCAGGCAGTCAGTCAGTCCCACTATGAGATGTTAGTATGAGGGCAGTCAGTCAGTCAGTCCCACTATGAGATGTTAGTATGAGGGCAGTCAGTCAGTCAGTCCCACTATGAGATGTTAGTATGAGGGCAGTCAGTCAGTCAGTCCCACTATGAGATGTTAGTATGAGGGTAGCTGTGGACTAGCAGGCCTGCCAGTGTGACCAGTACAGGGCAGCAGCAGGGGACCGAGTCCCACGGATAGAGACCTACTACATGGAGAAATGACTAGAGACCTGAGTTATTCCTGAACCTGACCAGAAGAAACTCCAGGCCCATAGTGATAGGAAAACCTCAGGACTCAGGAAATGACTGACACAAACTGAGATACACCTAACACAAAGTATGTGTCAGTATCCATAGATAGAGACCTCTGTAGTATATGACTCTGGTCTGGTCTTAGTCACTGTGGGTCATACTGACACTAAAACAGGTTCTTGAGTGGTTTGTGTCCTCTTAGTCTCCCTGACCACTGATCATTAGGATCAGCTATAGTGGCTGCTGTCACTGTCTGTGCGAGAGGGCTGAGCGAGATTGCAAATACAGCAGTGTTCTATTTCACCGGCTGTGTCCATACACATGTACTCAGGTCACATGGCACGTGTCAAATGGCACAACCTCCAACTGCAAGGCACAGATAGGAGTGTACATCAGAGGTCAAACATGGCAGTAAGCTGGCAGCCAGTCAAGTATAGAGTCAGTCAGCTCAGGGCTGTGTTTGGCTGTCACATGTAGGCTAGAGTCACTCACCATTGGCTCCATATGACTAAAGCCCAATTTCATTCAAGAATTTCAAAGCATTGGATTGGTGTAAGACATATGGTAGGAACTCCATCTACACCTATCCAGTGTTGTTTTTTTCATCCTTCAGGGGGAGTGAACAAGTGTACAATCCTGTGTCACAGAATCCCCCCCTCCTCTCTCATCGCCATGACAACTGGGTCAGATAGGTGAGGCAGGGATGTCGTGAGAAGGAGGTCTGAGATCTCACACACTGCATTATGCAGCACTGGCATGTGGCTCTGGTTTCACCTCCCAACATACACACACACACACACACACAGTACCCCCATGGACACACACACACCTGGGTGCCTTGCTCTGCCAACCCGAGTTCCTCAACAGCAGTGTGAACTGTGACACAGGGCCTGTCTGTGAAGGTGGGCCCTGTCAGGTTCATCCATAATGGAGAGGGTGCCTGCTACTGCTGCTGAAGGCAGACATTTTGACTAGCTAGGAGAACGAGACACTGGCTGGCATACAGCTGTGGGCTCACTGGGCTGTGCATCAGCTGATCCTGGATTTGTTCTGTCCTGTCGCCTGGCTCCTGCCAGTGAAGCGCCAGAGGAGGGGGGGGTCAGGGTCAATGGCAAATAGGGAGGCAATTTTGGAGATAATTCTTCATCTAATGAGATCAGTGACTTGAGGGCAGAACATAGCAACTATGAAAGCTGTAATGTTTGAATATTATTCAACTAAATATTTGTTATTCCTCAGTAGGAAATGTCATGGTTAAAATTACTTACTGTAAAAAGCATTTATAAGTGCCATTGAACAAAAGGAAATTGGTGTTAGTTGGAATTTAGATCCAGTAAGAAACCGTAGTATAGATTCCTTTTTACGAAACAATAACACAGGCACATCAATAACTCTGACAGTTGTGAAGTTAATACAACAGACAGGCTACTACAGTATCTTATTATGCATGTTGTTCACAAGGCCAAACACAACCGCTGAGGGAGAGGCTCTTTAAATATGCACTGTAAGGTTGAACATAAAGGTTACGTTGTATTTGCAGTGAGCTAGATAAAAGCCATTGAGGTTTAATGATGGGAGCTGCCTCCTGACCATTACTCTCCACCTGAATGCCAGAATCAAGATGGCTGCAGGGCTTTGGGCCTTTAAGTATTCACTGACAATAATGGACAGGATGACATGTTCCTATAACTAGGCCTATAGCCCTCTTAGGGACATTTTCTTATACATTTTCACTAGGACCTCACGATATGATATTATCACAATACTTAGGTGCCGCTACGATATGTATTGTGATTCTCACGATTCTATATGTATTGCGATTCGTTACTGCGATTTTATTACGTTTTGATGTTCCAAACATATTTCTCACTATATGTCTGCTGCAGAGCATGAGAAAATTTGTTTTAATCAGTCATGGATATAAAAGTGATGAAAACATGTTGGTTCACTATTTAAAAAAGAAGATGGAGAACAAGCTATAGAATGAAAAATACAGTTGTTTTGGCGCAGGTACAGCTGGCTAGCGCTACCTAGCACACACAAAAAATCGATACTTGGAGTCAAAGTAACTGTACAGATTTTTTTTTCCCCCCATCACAAATGTTCACTTGTCCATCAACAGCTGCTGTTCAGGAGAATAGTGCCGGACTGCTAAGGGAGAGGCTCTTTAAATATGCATTGTCCAGTTGTTTTCTGATTATAGTGGAACTCCCTGCTGTATGCTGCTTTGGTTGTTTTTGTCTAATAACATCTACAAATATTTTTAATAGACGCTCAAAAACCTATAGAGTGATATTTAGAGTCAGCTTACTCCAATAGTTTTTTGTTGTTCAAGGCTCATTCGGCAAAACCACTCCCACCATCACCGACCGAAGTTGCAGCAGTATTGCATTAGTGGAAACCGAGGATTCCATAATAATTTGTCTTTAAATGTTGTGTTCTTCTAACAGGCCTACATGTTGTCAGGACTGTTGTTTAAGACAGTAGCTAAGATTGTTGCAAACTATTATTTCGGATGTAGCAGTCGGGCTAGCTAGCATGCTAACTAGATACAGTAACTCTGTGTTATGGTTAGCATAACTCTGAGTGTATTGCAAATGACTGGTGACAATGACATGAACCTAGACTGAGTGTAAAAAACTATTAGGAACACTGCTCTTTCCATGACCAGGTGAATCCAGGTGAAAGCTATGACCCCTTATTGATGTCACTTGTTAAATTAGGGTTGGGCGGTATCCAGATCATATCGTCATATCAAATCAATTTTTATTTGCCAAATGCGCCGAATACAACAGGTGTAGACATTACCGTGAAATGCTTACTTACCAACAATGCATTACTTTTTTTATCAAAAAGTTAAATAAAACAACAACAACAAAAAAGTGTTGAGAAAAAAAGAGCAGAAGTCAAATAAAATAACAGTAGGGAGGCTATATACAGGGGGGTACTGGTGCAGAGTCAATGTGCGGGGGCACCGGCTAGTTGAGGTAATATGTACATGTGGGTAGAGTTAAAGTGATTATGCATAAATAATTAACAGAGTAGCAGCAGCGTAAAAAGATTGGGTGGGGGTGCAAATAGTCCGGGTAGCCATGATTAGCTGTTCAGGAGTCTTATGGCTTGGGGGTAGAAGCTGTTGAGAAGCCTTTTGGACCTAGACTTGGCGCTCTGGTACCGCTTGCCATGCAGTAGCAGAGAGAACAGTCTATGACTAGGGTGGCTGGAGTCTTTGACAATTTTGAGGGCCTTCCTCTGACACTGCGGTCGGAGGCCGAGCAGTTGCCATACTAGGCGGTGATGCAACTAGTCAGGATGCTCTCGATGGTGCAGCTGTACAACTTTTTGAGGATCTGAGGACCCATGTCAAATCTTTTCAGTCTCCTGAGGGGGACTATTACCGGCTTAGTACACAAGGGGGCGCCAGAAACCAAAAAAGCTAACAAAATTAGCACAAGAAATAGCTAATTTCCATGGAGGCTACTAGCTAAATATGCTAAACAGCGCAAACGAAAATAAACAAATTGCAAAGATAAACAATCCAGCTCATAAAGTTATACATACACTATATATACAAAAGTATGTGGAAACCCCTTCGAATTAGTGGATTCGGATATTTCAGCCACACCCATTGCTGACAGGTGTATCAAATCGAGCACAAAACCATGCAATCTCCATAGACAAACATTGGTAGTAGAATGACCTTACTGAAGAGCTCAGTGACTTTCAACGTGGCACCATCATAGGATGCCACCTTTTCAACAAGTCAGTTCGTCAAATTTCTGCCCTGCTAGAAGTGGCAGGCCACGAAGTGGCAGGCCACACAAGCTCACAGAAATGGACCGCCGCATGTCCTTGGTTGCAACACTCACTACCGAGTTCCAAACTGCCTCTGGAAGCAATGTCAGCACAAGAACTGTTAGTTGGGAGCTTCATGAAATGGGTTTCCATGGTCGAGCTGCCACACACAAACCTAAGATCACCATGCGCAATGCCAAGCGTCGGCTGGAGTGGCTCGCCGCCATTGGACTCTGGAGCAGTGGAAACGCGTTCTCTGGAGTGATGAATCATGCTTCAACATCTAGCAGTCCGACGGACGAATCTGGGTTTGGTGGATGCCAGGAGAACGCTCTGAATGCATAGTGCCAACTGTAAAGTTTGGTGGAGGAGGAATAATGGTCTGGGGCTGTTTTTCATGGTTCGGGCTAGGCCCCTTAGTTCCAGTGAGGGGAAATCTTAACGCTACAGCATACAATGGCATTCTAGACGATTCTGTGCTTCTGACTTTGTGGCAACAGTTTTGGGAAGGCCCTTTCCTGTTTCAGCATGATAATGCCCCCGTGCACAATAATAATAATAATAATATGCCATTTAGCAGACGCTTTTATCCAAAGCGACTTACAGTCATGCGTGCATACATTTTTGTGTATGGGTGGTCCCGGGGATCGAACCCACTACCTTGGCGTTTTCAAGCGCCGTGCTCTACCAGCTGAGCTACAGAGGACCACAAAGCAAGGTCCATACAGAAATGGTTTGTCGAGACTGGTGTGGAAGAACTTGACTGGCCTGCACAGAGCCCTGACCTCAACCCCATTGAACACCTTTGGGATGAATTGGAACGCCGACTGCGAGCCAGGCCTAATCGCCCAACATCAGTGCCCAACCTCATTAATGCTCTTGTGGCTGAATGGAAGGAAGTCCCTGCAGCAATGTTCCAACATCTAGTGCAAAGCCTTCCCAGAAGAGTGGAGGCTGTTATAGCAGCAAAGGGGGGACCAACTCCATATTAATGCCCATGATTTTGGAATGAGATGTTCGACAAGCAAGTGTCCACATACCTTTGGTCATGTAGTGTATATAGGAAGGAGCTACCGAATGTCATTTTTGATTAAGTTTGGACATGTGAATGTGAACGAGAGACATTGTGGAAATGAACAAAGTTTTGACACATACTTGTCTGAAGGAAGAACAGTAATGGCTCTGGAGTAGCATGTGTACACACTGTGTCTGTGTGGAGTCTGGAGTCGCCAGGGCAACGGGACTGCCTGTCTCTGAGAATATGGGGGAGGAGCTGACGGGCCGAGAACAGAGAGGAGAAAAAACGCAAGGTAACCAAGATATCAGCTGGACAGAACTCATCCAACGGGCTTAGACTTCTCAAACACGGCAGAACGCTAACACAATATGATGCCCCATCACCTTATTAATTCAGTCACTTACTTAGATAACTAGCAAGTTAAACTTAGGGGTATCGTTAATGCAGAATTCTGGGGCCTTAGCTTGAGGCGTTTTGTAAACGCAGATCTAAAATGCTTATTATTGCATTTTCTGCTCAGCATTAGACTAATTTTGTGCTTCAGTTGCACCTCCACTCTGCTGAGAATTCAGGAACGGGCGTTCTATCAGCAAACGGTCCTCTGACTGATGTGGAGCTACTTTTCTCTGGTACTTTTCTCGGTGTAGCCACCCTACGTTTCTCAGGTAAAATGCAAGATTCACTTTCAGTAAAACATTAGGAAATGTAGCTGGCTACATTATTTGTGTGATAAACATTATACATATGATGGCCATGCACCCCTGTCAATACACAGCTGGACACACCTGCTCCCGCTTTCTCCCGTTGTGCTATTTACTAACAAACACGTGACTGGCTCAACTGTTCTGGGGAACTACGGCAAGCTTCATAATGTAAAATAATGTGACAGGTGACATGAAGAACGAGATCTGCTATATTGACGGTATTGAAAAACCTTCCTGTGGCTACTTCCAAATACATTACATTTTAGTCATTTAGCAGACGCTCTTATCCAGAGCGACTTACAGTTAGTGAGTGCATACATTATTTTATTTTTCATACTGGCCCCAGTGGGAATTGAACCCACAACCCTGGCGTTGCAAACGCCATGCTCTACCAACTGAGCTACATCCCTGCCGGCCATTCCCTCCCCTACCCTGGACGACGCAGGGCCAATTATGCGCCGCCCCATGGGTCTCCCGGTCGCGGCTGGCTACAACAGAGCCTGGATTCAAACCAGGATCTCTAGTGGCACAGCTAGCACTGCGATGCAGTGCCTTAGGCCACTGCGCCACTCGGGATACCCCGGTATAGATGGGTTAGCTGACAATGTCACGAACGATGTGCACGCTTCCATGGGGCAGAAGTCAGCGTGTTGTTGTGATTCTGGATGGCCAGATTGCTAGCAAGAATTACAAGAAACTGCCATGTGGGGAATCGTAAGTGGCTCGTTTCAGCTCGTTTCATCTTGTTATTGATGTCTTGTTTTGAGGCGTTTTGACTGATTTCAAGTCAATGCTAATATGGCTACAATTCGCTAGCTAGCTAACCAACAACTGTAACAATGTATTTAAGAGACAACAAGTGCTCATTCTGCAAATGTATTTGTTTTCAATAAACATTGGAGACAAAATATAGCTTACATTTTGTCAACAATCTAAGCCAACCCCGTCTCTTTTGCCCCATAGTTGCGCACTCCTCGGTTTTGTTGCTAAACGGTATATACGGTATACTGCCCAAGCCTATGTTAAATCCACTTCCGTCAGAGTAGACGAAGGGGAGGAGACAGGTTAAAGAAGGATTTTTAAGCCTTGAGACAATTGACACATGGATTGTGTATGTGTGCCATTCAGAGGGTGAATAGGCAAGAGAAATTATGTAAGTGCCTTTGAACGGGGTATGGTAGTAGGTGCCAGGCACACCGGTTTGAGTGTGTCAAGAACTGCAACGCTGCTTGGTTTTTCACCCACAACAGTTTCCCGTGTGTATCAAGAATAGTCCACCACCCAAAGGACATCCACCCAACTTGACACAACTGTGGGAAGCATTGGAGTCAACATGGGCCAGCATCCCTGTGGGACGCTTTCAACACCTTGTTTAGTCCATGCCCCGACGAACTGAGGCTGTTCTGAGGGCAAAAGGGGGTGCAACTCAATATTAGGAAGGTGTTCCTAATGTTTTGATGACACATTCATTCATGTAAGCGTTACAATATATGTACAATCCAAAAGTAATGTGAAATGCACTAATAACTTATAACATAAGCAATATACACTGCTCAAAAAAATAAAGGGAACACTAAAATAACACATCCTAGATCTGAATGAATTAAATAATCTTATTAAATACTTTTTTCTTTACATAGTTGAATGTGCTGACAACCAAAATCACACAAAAATGATCAATGGAAATCAAATGTATCAACCCATGGAGGTCTGGATTTGGAGTCACCCTCAAAATTAAAGTGGAAAACCACACTACAGGCTGATCCAACTTTGATGTAATGTCCTTAAAACAAGTCAAAATGAGGCTCAGTAGTGTGTGTGACCTCCACGTGCCTGTATGACCTCCCTACAACGCCTGGGCATGCTCCTGATGAGGTGGCGGATGGTCTCCTGAGGGATCTCCTCCCAGACCTGGACTAAAGCATCCGCCAACTCCTGGACAGTCTGTGGTGCAACGTGGCGTTGGTGGATGGAGCGAGACATGATGTCCCAGATGTGCTCAATTGGATTCAGGTCTGGGAACGGACGGGCCAGTCCATAGCATCAATGCCTTCCTCTTGCAGGAACTGCTGACACACTCCAGCCACATGAGGTCTAGCATTGTCTTGCATTAGGAGGAACCCAGGGCCAACCGCACCAGCATATGGTCTCACAAGGGGTCTGAGGATCTCATCTCGGTACCTAATGGCAGTCAGGCTACCTCTGGCGAGCACATGGAGGGCTGTGCGGCCCCCCAAAGAAATGCCACCCCACACCATGACTGACCCACCGCCAAACCGGTCATGCTGGAGGATGTTGCAGGCAGCAGAACATTCTCCACGGCGTCTCCAGACTCTGTCACGTCTGTCACGTGCTCAGTGTGAACCTGCTTTCATCTGTGAAGAGCACAGGGCGCCAGTGGCGAAATTTGCCAATCTTGGTGTTCTCTGGCAAATGCCAAACGTCCTGCACGGTGTTGGGCTGTAAGCACAACCCCCACCTGTGGACGTCGGGCCCTCATACCACCCTCATGGAGTCTGTTTCTGACCGTTTGAGCAGACACATGCACATTTGTGGCCTGCTGGAGGTCATTTTGCAGGGCTCTGGCAGTGCTCCTCCTGCTCCTCCTTGCACAAAGGCGGAGATAGCAGTCCTGCTGCTGGGTTGTTGCCCTCCTACGGCCTCCTCCACGTCCCCTGATGTACTGGCCTGTCTCCTGGTAGCGCCTCCATGCTCTGGACACTACGCTGACAGACACAGCAAACCTTGTCACAGCTCGCATTGATGTGCCATCCTGGATGAGCTGCACTACCTGAGCCACTTGTGTGGGTTGTAGACTCCGTCTCATGCTACCACTAGAGTGAAAGCACCGCCAGCATTCAAAAGTGACCAAAACATCAGCCAGGAAGCATAGTAACTGAGAAGTGGTCTGTGGTCACCACCTGCAAAACCAGTCCTTTATTGGGGGTGTCTTGCTAATTGCCTATAATTTCCACCTGTTGTCTATTCCATTTGCACAACAGCATGTGACATTTATTGTCAATCAGTGTTGCTTCCTAAGTGGACAGTTTTATTTCACAGAAGTGTGATTGACTTGGAGTTACATTGTGTTGTTTAAGTGTTCCCTTTATTTTTTTGAGCAGTGTATTTAGACTAAGCTTCGTCTGAGCTTGATAGCCAGCTAGCTAAGCTAACTGCAGGCTAACTATGCAGAGCATTGCATCATGGGAGACAAAATGCACCCTGGGAAACGTAGTATGCTATAGACAAGGGCAATAAAGAAGCTTCAAAATGACAAAAATGATAAAACAGCCAAATGTGTATCAAATCTTACAATAGTGCATATATAATAACAGCATAATAACTGGTTATAAAGTGGCGGAATTGTACTTTGACTGCCAATATACCAACATTCCATTCAAACAATGCAGTCAATCCACAGCCATACACTGGCTGAAATCAGTTGATAGGACTTAGACAAGTACTAGTATTGTATCATGTAATAACACTCACAGCTTTCCAAGGAAACAAGAAATTAGACATTTATGGTCTGTTTACATATATTTTAGAGGCTATTTATACAGAAATGTTGTATAAAACCCGTAAAACTCTATTTATAATTATATGACAATATTTCTATTACACAATTTCTGACATCACATGCCTTACTTTTATTGTCCTGAATAAAGTCAAATCAGGAAATGCTTCACCTAGGCCTCTACTGCTATTCATTCCAATTAAACTGGTTTTGGATTTCTCCCTGACCACAATAGATGTGGTAAAGGGGTCAATCGAACTTTAATTAATTTTTTTCTCCCCAATTTCGTGATATCCAATTGCGATCCAATTACGATCTTGTCTCATCGCTGCAACTCTCCAACGGGCTCGCGAAGGTCGAGTCGTGCGTCCTCCGAAACATGACTCGACAAAACCGCGCACCTTAACACCTACCCGCTTAACCCGGAAGCCAGCCGCACCAATGTGTCTAAGGAAACACTGTTCAACTGACGACCGAAGTCAGCCACAAGGAGTCGCTAGAGCGCGATGAGCCAAACCCTCCTCTAACCCGGACGACACTGGGCAAATTGTGCGCCGCCCTATGGGATTCCAGGTCAAGGCCGGTTATGACAGACCCGGGATCGAACACGTGTCTGTAGTGACGCCTTAGACCGCTGCGCCACTCGGAGAGGCCCAGGTCAATCGAACTTGACCAAAACAATGGAATTGCCATGGAAAAGCGTGGGGGAAAGGGCTGTGGGGGAAAGATCCCGAGTTGCCTAGTTGCCTCCCAGCAAAATTAGCCTACATTTAAGCTATTGTTGATATGTGTATTTCACACTATGTTGAGGTAATCAAATCGGAGTATAATGCTTATATGGATGTCAACCCCAATACATGTTCATATCATCGTTACCAATCAACTGCATTACAGTTCAAAATGACTGACTACAACCACCGATTTCTGTATGCTAGCTATGCTCACCAGCCTATACGAACGGGAGTTAGCATTTAGCAGTCACTTCTAAACTTGAAAAGAGACTATTTCTACATGTTATGCAGCGAAAACTGCCAAATATATCCAAATCGGACTTAGGTAACCATATTGTGGGCCTGTTATAATACATAAATCATGACGTATTTGACGAATATCCACCTTGTTAGATCAGATTTGTTGAATGTGCGCCAATCTGGTAAATGTAACGTCTGTGTACCATTGACTCCTTTACCGCATCTACAGTATGGATGCCATTTTCACCCCATTCTGGAACTTTAGTTTAGTCAGATGAACTTGTGGATACCATTTTTATGTCTCTGCGTGCAGTATGAAGGAGGTTAGCGGTAGTTTCACAAGTCAATGCTAACTAGCGTTAGCACAATGACTAGAAGTCTACAGGTATGGTAGCATCCCTTTAAGGACTACTGAACGAAGAGCTGTTTGGGTGCCAAATGAATGGCTCATTTAGGTGGGTGGAGCCAAAAGATCCGGCTCACTGAAAAGACTTGTAATGCCCATTACTACAAGGGAAGTACTGTATTGCTCAGTAACAAGCAATGGCTGAGAGTCAAGGTAACAATGCATGTCAAAAGACTTATAAGCTGATACTTTCTCTTGAACTTTGTAAAAAATGTCCATGGCAAGCTTTCTACAAAGAGCTACTTCCAACCCCATTCAGGGAGAGCTCTCAGCAGGACTGAGCTACAGTCCGCTGGCTTTACTCTCTTGTGAAGAGTCAAAAGCCAGAGAGACAAAAGGAGTGTAATAACTCTTTAGTTTAGCCAATCCCTGGAGGAAACCCTCTCTTTCCCTCTCCTGTGCTCTCTCTTATCAAAATCAGATCCCTGTTGCGCTTTCTCTCTCTCCCTAAGTCTCTCCCTAAGTTGTGAGTTATAGAAGCTCCACACATGTTCAGCAATGTACAGTCCACATTTGGTTACAGCACAAACTTCACTGCCTGGTAATAGCAATATAATAGTGTGTAGACCTAACAATGTGATATAACAGTGACCCCAAGACACTGTTGCATTGGAAGGACCACCTCAAGGGACATAGGACAAAGGTACATTTTTGCCATGTGCATTGCCTAGGTGTGCATATGCAATAACAGCAACACAAACATGAAGAAGATCAATACCTGTTATCTATGCAAGGAGCCATCACAGACTTCTTTGTGTACGTGTACAAGCCCCTCCCCCTCCAACCTAAGCTCAATCACACCACCTAAAGTCATAACAACATCTGCAACATTAGACACTTGAAATCCCCACGCGGTGAGGAAATAACAGTGTGAAGTAACCACCCAAGGGGTCGCAGTTAACAGCCAACCAGTATATGAATACCGTCTTTCTCATTCACAAAGCCCTGGATACATTGTGTTACACTGCATGAATGAACACGGTTGGTACATAATATCCATTAAATTATGCGCGTCACTGAGATGAGATATGCAAATCTGGGTTATTGTTGAATACAGAGATACAGTATAATTGATGGACATGTCAACGGACAAAGACCAACCACCACCGTTAGTTATTTAAAACAAGTTTGGGTGCAACTCCCCCATCCTCCTGCAGCTGCGAATAAAAATTGCACGCTCCCCCACTTTAGATTGTCGACCCCCAAGAAAATACGCATTCAATTAAATAGAATTAGGTTATATGATTGCAAAAATGTATCTGTGAACACAACAAAGCATCGTTTGAGTTAGCAAATATTATAATAGCATGTAACGTTATGATGTTCTGCATTCCTGAGCCAAACAGTGACCCACATTTATTGTGTAGAAAGATACCCAGCCAGCTAGCATGTTAGCTATAGCTAACTACAACATTAAACGCCTTCATTCAAAACAGACAAAGGCAGTGATTTAACACGGAACAGTAAGCATTTTCAAGATCATAAAATGTTGCCTAGATAGCTAACTATTATTCGCACGAGTCCGGGTGGGACTATAGAGATGATAGCCGTGGCCGCCACGATGTTCTAGGCGGCTGCAATAAAGGGAAGACACAAGGGGATGCAAGGCGAATGAAATCAGCATGTAACCAAAAACCACCAATCATCGACCAAAAACGACCCCGACAGTATGTAACTCATTTCCTACCTCCAGTTCCGTCAGAATTTTCGTTTAAACTGCCTGAAGAATCATGGTGACTACCCACACAACCACCCATGGATATTTTAACTGCGCTACCCCCGCAGACCCTCTTGTTTTATTTTCCCCCGTCCTCCAGTCTTCCTTTCAGAATAGAAATTGAAAGGGCGCAAGCATCAGCTGGGAAGAGGCGGAGTGAACACACATCACAAGGTGACCGCTTCTAAAAGAGAAAAGAGGGGGACTGAGAGGGAGGAAATAGAGGTAAAGAATGGGCGGATGAGAAGGGAGGACGGGGAGAAGACCACTCAGCATAGTGTAACTGAGATGAGAACAGTTTTTACTATAATGCATTGTCCCCCATGCATACTAGGGCAATTTCAAGTACATGGGTGAAAATCAGATGTGAAACCATTATGTTCTATTCAATTCTGTTATTCCCTAGTTTACTATAAAATGTTATACTCTATTCTGCTCTTCTCTATTCTATTCTATACTTTATTGTTGTGGCTCTAAAGGCTGCACACTGCTGGGTTTCCAAGTTCACCTCATACATTTACATTTACGTCATTTAGCAGACGCTCTTATCCAGAGCGACATACAAATTGGTGCATTCACCTTATAGCCAGTGGGATAACCACTTTACAATATGTTAGGCTCCTTAGCCAGCCTAATAATGCATGCTACTACTACCCAGACTTGATTCCCTCCCTACACCTTTAAAACATCTGTTTTGCCAGGAAAATGTTCCCAATTTAGGTGATAGTTTAGTATTTCCTTGAATATACTGACTCTATTACCACCGTTTTTATAGTTTACTATTTCCTCAAATGTACTGACTCTACTACTACCGTATCCCAATACGTCCCAGAAGTGTAACAGTGTGTGATCAGTGTCTAGTCTGACACCTTCACCAGTGTATAGACAGGCCCTCTTGGCTGCTGTGGCCACAGGCACACAAATCTTAAAACTGCAAGACCTGGAGTCCATTTACATTATACTCTGGTGGTTAAAAGAGAGCCTGCCCTAATAAGTAAATACATTCCCCCCTAAAATGAAAGTAATCTTAACCTAATAATACATCAGTGCCTCTCTCCTCCAACTCTCTCCTCCAACTCTCTCCTCCAACTCTCACCATCTGAGTATGGATGAAAAACACAATGACAGCCCTTATTCCATATTGTTTTAAAATAAAATGACAGCCACTTATTCCATCTTGTTTTAAACACAATGACAGCCACTTATTCCATTTTGTTTTAAAATAAAATGACAGCCACTTATTCCATCTTGTTTTAAACACAATGACAGCCACTTATTGTCACGCGACGTATATGCGGTCAGTGAAGTCAAACGCAGGACACAGAGCGGCTGGCAACGTACTTTTACTGAACACAGTAAATAGAGTACAAAAACAACAAACCTCCAAACAGGGAGGAAAACACAATAACCCGTACACCAAAGCAACTGCCGGAATGACAAAGAACAATCACACACAATAACCAATGAGAGACAGGGGGTAATATAGGGAATACAATACAACATAATGGGAAACAGGTGTAAACAATAAAGACCAAACAAGACAAACACCGAAACATCGATCGGCAGTAGCTAGTACTCCGGGGACGACGAACGCCGAAGCCTGCCCGAGCAAGGAGGAGGAGCAGCCTCGGCTGAATCCGTGACAGTACCCCCCCCCCTTGACGCGCGGACCCAGCCGTGCGCCGACCCCGGCCTCTGGGACGGCCAGGAGGACGCGGAGCAGGGCGAGTCGGATGACTCCGGTGGAAATCCCTCAACAGGGAGGGATCTAGGATGTCCCTCCTAGGGACCCAGCACCGTTCCTCCGGACGTGCACCCTCCCACTCCACGAGATACTGCAGACCCCCCATCCGACGCCTCGAATCCAAGATGGAACGGACCGAGTACGCCGGAGCCCCCTCGATGTCTAGTGGGGGCGGAGGAGCCTCTCGTACCTCATTCTCCTAGAGTGGACCAGCTACCACCGGCCTGAGGAGAGACACATGGAACGAGGGGTTAATGCGGTAATTAATGGGCAGTTGTAACCTATAACATACCTCGTTCAATCTCCATAGCCGCCGTCTCCTCCTGAGACAGAGGATACACATGACTACGAGGAAGCGCAGCGCCTACCTGGAGGTCTATCGCACAATCCCCCTGTCGATGAGGTGGTAATTGAGTCGCCTTCTCAGGTGGAATGTGCATGGTGGGAACTTGGTTCGGGCTTTCCACCGTCGTTGCCCCTACGGAAACACCTACACACCGCCCGACACACTGATCAGACCATCCCTTGAGAGCCCTCTGTTGCCATGAAATGTTGGGATCATGAGATGTTAACCAGGGAAGCCCCAACACCACGGGAAACGCAGGAGAATCAATCAGATATAACCGTATAATCTCCTCATGGCCCTCCTGCGTCTTCATCTTAAGTGGCGCTGTGACCTCCCTAATCAATCCCGACCCCAAAGGGCGGCTATCTAGGGCATGGATGGGGAAGGGCACATCAACTGGTACAATAGGAATCCCTAACTTATACGTGAACCGGCGATCGATAAAATTCCCAGCTGCGCCTGAATCTACTAGCGCCTTATGCTGGGAGTGAGGAGAAACCTGGGGAACTTTAATACACATATGCGCAACAGAGAGCTCTGGGTGAATTGGGTGCTTACTCACCTGGAATGACTCATCAGTGCGCTGCCTACTGCCTCGATTCCTAGGAGACCCTCCCCAGCACAGACCCGCAGTGTGTCCTCTGCGGCCACAGTTGGTGCAGGGGATGGCCTCTCTCCTGGTCTCTCTCCTGGTCTCCCTAGCACCAGCACCCCCGAGCTCCATAGGGCTCGGCTCGGAAGTGCTGGGGGATGGAATGGACGGCCCCGACTCCGGACGTCCGTGGGTAGCCAACAGGGTATCTAGGCGAATCGACATGTCCACCAGCTGATCGAAGCTTAGGTTGGTGTCCCTGCAGGCCAATTCCCGACGCATGTTCTCCCTCAGGCTACATCTGTAGTGGTCGATGAGGGCCCTCTCATTCCATCCCGCGTTGGCAGCCAGAGTCCGGAAGTCCAGTGCGAACTCCTGCGCGCTCCTCTTCCCCTGTCTGAGGTGAAACAGACGCTCACCCGCCGCCTTCCCCTCTGGGGGATGATAGTTGACTGTAGCGGCGTCTATTTCCCCCCTCTCGGCATTGGCCCACTCCAGCACCTTTCCGGACAGACAGGAGATGAGGGCGGACACGCTCTCGTATCCCGAGGGCAACGGGTGGATGGTTGCCAGGTAGAGTTCCACTTGGAGCAGGAAACCCTGACACCCGGCCGCTGTGCCATCATAAGCCCTCGGGAGCGAGAGCCGAATCCCACTGGACCCCGGAGGTGAAGCGATGGGTGTAGCTGATGGTGGTGGTATCGTCGGAGGAGGTGTAGGCAAACCTCCTCTTTCCCATCGCTCCATGGTGTTCACCACCCGTTCCATGGCGGTGCCGAGAGCCTGGATCTTGGCCGCTTGTTGTGCTACGCGGTCCTCCATTGATCCAGCTGGCACCGCCGCTCCTGCTGACTCCATGTCGTGGTGTGTGATTCTGTCACGCGACGTGTATGCGGTCAGTGAAGTCAAACGCAGGACACAGAGCGGCTGGCAACGTACTTTTACTGAACACAGTAAATAGAGTACAAAAACAACAAACCTCCAAACAGGGAGGAAAACACAATAACCCGTACACCAAAGCAACTGCCGGAATGACAAAGAACAATCACACACAATAACCAATGAGAGACAGGTGTTAATATAGGGAATACAATCCAACATAATGGGAAACAGGTGTAAACAATAAAGACCAAACAAGACAAACACCGAAACATCGATCGGCAGCAGCTAGTACTCCGGGGACGATGAACGCCGAAGCCTGCCCGAGCAAGGAGGAGCTGAATCCGTGACACTTATTCCATCTTGTATTAAAACACAATGACAGGCACTTATTCCATATTGTTTAACAATAAAATGACAGCCACTTATTCCATATTGTTTAACAATAAAATGACAGCCACTTATTCCATATTGTTTTAATTGAGTGTTCACTGCTGTCCAATTGTGCATCAATAGACCACTACAAGGACTTGACATCAGATCTACTAGCCTGTTTCTTTAAAGAGCAATCTGGAATGATAAATTAATTATATGTACCCATTGATTCTTGAAGAATATAACTTAATCACTGATGAGCTTAGTTTTATTGTCGTACACCATCAGAACCCAAAATATAAGGTTGTGTTACTACAATGTTTGTAAAGAAACTAAATGTAAACAAATTCTATGGCTTAACATGGTTCAAACTATCATTTTGATATCATGGATGGTCAGTCCTTGCTTTTTCCCAAAACAGGGGCGGGGAATATGGTTTGTTATTGTTTCAACTGCTGATTGATTGCTGCTTTAAGGGAAATCAATGAAATATCCTGCGGGCTTTTGAATATAAAGAGCAGTATAATGTATGTCAGGAAATACTGATGAGGGAGACATTATGGCCGCGCAAAACTCCAACACCATCATTAAGTTTGCTGACGACACGACGGTGGTAGGCCTGATCACAGACGGCGATGAGACAGTCTATAGAGAGGAGGTCAGTGACCTGGCAGTGTGGTGCCAGTACAATAACTTCTCCCTCAACGTCAGCAAGACGAAGGAGCTGATCGTGGACTACAGGAAACAGAGGGCTGAGCACGCCCCCATCCACATTGACGGGGCTGTAATGGAGCGGGTCGAGACCTTCAGGTTTCTCGGCGTCCACATCACTAAGGAATGAACATGGTCCACACACACCAACACAGTCGTGAAGAAGGCATGACAATACCTCTTCACCCTCAGGAGGCTGAAAAGGTTTGGCATGGGACCTCAGATCCTCAAAGTTAAACAGCTGCACCATCTTGACTGGCTGCATCACCGCCTGGTATTGCATCTGCTTGGCATCCGACCGCTAGGTGCTACAGAGGGTAGCGCGTACGGCCCAGTACATCACTGGGGCTGAGCTCCCTGCCATCCAGGACCTCTATACCAGGCGGTGTCAGAGGAATGCCCTAGAAACTGTCAAAGACTCAGCCACCCAAGTCACAGACTGTTCTCGCTGCTACCGCACCATAAGCGGTACCGATGCACCAAGTCTGGAACAAACAGGACCCTGAACAGCATTTCCCCCTAAGCCATAGGACTACTAAATAGTTAACCAATTAGCTACCCAGACTATCTACATTGACCGTCTTTGCGCTAACTCTTTTCACTCATAACATACGCCGCTGCTACTGTTTATTATCTATCCTGTTACCTAAGTACTTCACTTCTACCTATATGTACATAAATGATCTACCTCATTTACCTCGTACCCCTGCACATCGACTTATGTATATAGCCAAGTTATCGTTACTCATTGTGTATTTATTCCTTGTGTTATAATTTTGTCTTGATTTTTCTCTCTGCATTGTTGGGAAGGGCCCATAAGTAAGCATTTCACTGTTAGTCTACCCCTGTTTACAAAGTAAATAACAGTTGATTTGATTTATTACAACGTAATTACAACTACAGAAGCATTGAGCAGCCACAGGCTGAAAAAGTAGGAGGAATCTAGAATAGTACATTCTAGGAAAATCCTGGAATGTTGGCTCAGTCTTCCAACCTTCTCTGAGCCAAGATCACCTGATTCTTTGCCATAGCAACTGAAGACAATAGACTATTGAATTCACTGGGATATTCCGTGTAAGAATTGGAATGTGGGTAACACTTCCAAAACCCTGAAGAAGGCACAGTGATGCAGAAACGTTGGTGTTTTACCCAATAAATTACTGGGAGTTTATATATATAGACTGTGCGAATCTCTTTATTTATTTTTATAGCTTACAGTTAATTCGCCGATAGTCAGCACCTCTACACAAAATAATTTTCTCTGTGTGTGCTCCAGCTTATGCTTTATATAACACTTCCAAAACCATCACAACTGAGAGGATAATGTCAAATTCCTTGAAGTGACTTACACTACATGACCAAAAGTATGTGACAAAAGTATATGGACACCTGCTCGTCGAACATCTCATTCCAAAATCATGGGCATTAATATAGAGTTGGTCCCCGCTTTGCTGCTATAACCGCTTCCACTATTCTGGGAAGGCTTTCCACTTGATGTTGGAACATTGCTGCAGGAACTGGCTTCCATTCAGCCACAAGAGCATTAGTGAGGTCGGGCACTGATGTTGGGCGATTAGGCCTGGCTCGCAATCGGTGTTCCAATTCATCCCAAAAGGGTTCAATGGGGTTGAGGTCAGGGCTCTGTGCAGGCCAGTCAAGTTCTTCCACACTAATCTCGACAAATCATTTCTGTATGGACCTCGCTTTGTGCACGGGGGCATTGTCATGCTGAAACAGGAAAGGGCCTTCCCCAAACTGTTGCCACAAAGTTGGAAGCACAGAATCGCTTAGAATGTTGTTGTATGCTGTAGCGTTAAGATTTCCCTTTACTGGAACTATGGGGCCTAGCCCGAACCATGAAAGCTTTGACTGGTATTTGAAAGCTCCAGACCATTATTCCTCCACCAAATTGTACAGTTGGCACTATGCATTCAGGCAGGTAGTGTTCTTCTGGCATTCGCCAAACACAGATTTGTCCGTTGGACTGCCAGGTGGTGTAGCGTGATTCATCATTCCAGAGAACGCGTTTCTCGGCTCCAGAGTCCAATGGCGGTGAGCTTTACACCACTCCAGCCGACGCTTGGCATTGCGCATGGTGATCTTAGGCTTGTGTGTGGCAGCTCGGCCATGGAAACCCATTTCATGAAACTCCTGACGAACAGTTATTGTGCTGACATTGCCTCCAGAGTCAGTTTGGAACTCGGTAGTGAGTGTTGCTACCGAGGACAGACAAATTTTAAGCGCTACGCGCTTCAGCACTCGGCCTTCCCGTTCTGTGCGCTTGTGTGGCCTACCACGTCGCAGCTGAGCCATTGTTGCTCCTAGATGTTTCCACTTCACAATAACGGCACTTACAGTTGACCGGGGCAGCTCTAGCAGGGCAGAAATTTGACGAACTGACTTGTGGAAGGTGGCATCCTATGACGGTGCCACATTGAAAGTTACTGAGCTCTTCAGTAAAGCCATTCTACTGCCAATGTTTGTCTATGGAGATTGCATGGCTGTGTGTCCGATTTTATACACCTGTCAGCAATGGGTGTGGCTGAAATAGCCGAATCCACTCATTTGAAGGGGTGTCCACATACTTTTGTATATACAGTACCAGTCAAAAGCTTTGGACACAGCTACTCATTCCATGGTTTTTCTTTATTTTTACTATTTTCTACATTGTATAATAATAGTAAAGACATCAAAACTATGAAATAACACATATGAAATCATGCAGTAACCAAAAAAGTTTTAAACAAATCAAAATAGATGTTATATTTGAGATTCTTCAAAGTAACCACCCTTTGCCTTGATGACAGCTTTGCACACTCTTGGCATTCTCTCAACCAGCTTCATGAGGTAGTCACCTGGAATGCATTTCAATTAACAGGTGTGCCTTGTTAAAAGTTAATGCGTTTGAGCCAATCAGTTGTGTTGTGACAAGGTAGGGGTGGTATACAGAAGATAGCCCTATTTGGTAAAAGACCAAGTCCGTATTATGGCAAGAACAGCTCAAATAATAAAAGAGAAACGACAGTCCAACTTTTTTGCAGTCACAAAAACCATCAAGCGCAATGATGAAACTGGCTCTCATGTGGACCACCACAGGAAAGGAATACCCGGAGTTACCTCTGCTGCAGAGGATAAGTTGATTAGAGTTACCAGCCTCAGAAATCGGCAATTAACTGCACCTCAGATTTCAGCCAAAATAAATGCTTCACAGAGTTCAAGTAACAGACACATCTCAACATCAACTGTTCAGAGGAGACTGCATGAATTAGGCCTTCATGGTCGTATTGCTGCAAAGAAACCACTACTAAAGGACACCAATAAGAAGAAGAGACTTGCTTGGGCCAAGAAACAAGAGCAATAGACATTAGACCGGTGGAAATCTGTCCTTTGGTCTGATGAGTCCAAATTTGAGCTTTTTGGTTCCAACCGCCGTGTCTTTGTGAGACGCAGAGTAGGTGAACGGATGATCTCCGCATGTGTGGTTCCCACCGTGAAGCATGGAGGAGGAGGTGTGATGGTGTGGGGGTGCTTTGCTGGTGACACTGTCTGTGATTTATTTAGAATTCAAGGCACACTTAACCAGCATGGCTACCACAGCATTCTGCAGCGATACGCCATCCCATCTGGTTTGCGCTTAGTGGGACTATCATTTGTTTTTCAACAGGACAATGAACCAAAACACACCACAAGGCTGTGTAAGGGTTACTTTATCTTCCCTGGGATAGGATAAAGTAATCCTGAAGGAAAAGCAGCCAACAAGTGCTCAGCATATGTGGGAACTCCTTCAAGACTGTTGAAAAAGCATCCCAGGTGACTCCCTCATGAAGCTGGTTGAGTGAATGCCAAGAGTGTGCACAGCTGTCATCAAGGCAAAGGGTGGCTACTTTGAAGAATCTAAAATCTTAAATATATTTTGATTTGTTTAACACTTTTTTTGGTTACTACAAAATTTCATAGTTTTGATGTCTTCACTATTATTCTACAATGTTGAAAATAGTAAAAATAAAGAAAAACCCTGGAATGAGTAGGTGTGTCCAAACTTTTGACTGGTACTGTATATATAGTGTATGTTTACTCTCTTTAGAGGTGACACATTTAGAATGAATAGCAGTCAACATAAATATGTTCCCAAGATCTTCCCTTAGCTTGCTTATTACAGTCTAAGCAATGAAAGAGTGAAATTGCACTGTAATTTGGTGCCATATCTATCCAGTGGTGTAAAAATATGTTCAACTACTAATTAAGTAGTTTGGGGGGTATCTGTACTTTACTATTTATATATTTGACAACTTTTACTTTTACTCCAGTACATTTCTAAAGAAAATAAAATACTTTTTACTTCATACATTTTCCCTGACACCCAAAATTACTTGTTACATTTCGAATGGTTAGCAGGACAGGAAAATTGTCCAATTCACACACTTATCAAGAGAACACCCCTGGTCATCCCTACTGCATCTGCTCGCTATCCTTAAATAAAAAAAACAAGAAAATTGTGCTGTCTGGTTTGCTTAATATAAAGAATTTGAAAGGATTTATTATTTTACTTTTGATACTTAAGTATATTTGAGCAATTACATTTACTTTTGATACTTAAGTATATTTAAAACCAAATACTTTTAGACTTTTACTCAAGTAGTATTTTACTGGGTGACTTTTACTTGAGTCATTTTCTATTAAGGTATCTTTACTTTTACTCAAGTATGCCAATTAGGTACTTTTTCCACCAATGGATCTATCAGACTTTCTTTTGGAGATTAAATCAGTGTTGTGTCTGCTCATGCTGCGAATGCGGTTGGCATTTCTTCAGCTGCAGCGATAACGCCTCCACAACAACTCCTTACTGACTGAGGAAAACCCCTTCATTACCACAGAGAGTACAAATCTGTTCCCTGTGCCAGTTGACATTTTACACTAAATCTGTGGTTAATGATCTTTACAAGGAATGGATTCTGAATTTGCTATATGGCGCCCTCTTGTGTGTGTCCTGAGGCAAACACTGGCGATAGAGTAATCTGCATGTCTGTCTCGTCTATGTAAAGAGAAACCTGGATTGATGGATGACAAAATCCTGGATTACAACGAACATTTCTCAAGAATTTTGTATTTCAGCTGAAACCCATTGAAGTGACAGAATACCAAGTAATCCTTTTGGAAATATAAAATAAACAATGGACAACAGTAAAAACTCCCCAGCCTGGAACCCTGGCCTCAAAGGATAACTCATATCATGTCACAGTCATATGGTATAAGGATTTTCTCTCAGGCAAAAACACATTCTGACACAGTACTCATAGAACCACAAATAGTATCCCTTCAGAGGGCAAAGATGATCATCACTGTTTATTGATTTTATAGTGAGACATAGGCACCAACAGACTCACAAAAAATAATAATAATTATAATAATAGAAGAATAGGTAGTCAATATGCTTTCTAAACAGCAGATGGCAGCAGAGTGTTGGAGTCGGCTAGGCCTGAGACAGGTGATTGCATTTGTCTTTCTTCTTCTCTGTTAGCGGAAGAGGGAAAATGTAGATATCTTTGTCGTCCATAATTTGAAGAGACTTTCTGTCTAATCCTATAGAAAGAAGGATGTACTGAACAGTGTGGTTCAATCCTAGAGGGACAGAGAGACGGAGGTTAAAGACCCTCTTGTCATTCACACGTATTGATCAGTTCCACTTTAACCACAATCTCAAAGAAACCATTAACTACAAGCCCCTTCTCAGTTGATGATCAACACATAATCAATGGAAGTGTTGATTTGAGGCCTCTCTGCGTTTAAGGAGACGTGAGGCTCTTTGCTGCTGCTGTTCAGACAGCCTATACTTGTTTACCAGTCCATAAAAGCTTGACAGTCAGAGCCGGCATCTTGTTCCAATTTGATAGTCCTCTCATTGATTTACCATTATCCCTGCAAACGCGTCTCAGCCAGGCCAGAGCACTACGCTGCCATATTGATCTCTTGTGTGTGTCCAAATACATACGGAGGGGAGTGTATGCCATAATGCCTCTGTGAAGAGCTGCTGAGCCGATTTTGTGTTTGGCAGTGTTCAC
Organism: Coregonus clupeaformis; assembly: GCF_020615455.1. Classification (NCBI taxonomy): domain Eukaryota; kingdom Metazoa; phylum Chordata; class Actinopteri; order Salmoniformes; family Salmonidae; genus Coregonus; species Coregonus clupeaformis. The sequence goes on along the minus strand of NC_059204.1, from coordinate 33,675,599 downwards.
AGAACTGTAACCTCATTTTCCAGCAGCCCAGAGAGAGAGACCGAGAGACACTTGTATCAAACTAAAAAGAAGGTACACATGACAATCAGAGGTGATTATCATCATGGTGCTCATTACTATGGCACTCAGAACAGGATGACATTATCAATCTTCTAAAGCCTCATGCTTGATCTTTGGCACCCAATAAGAATTCAGCATTCAGTCTTTTAATCAGTAAGCAGCTCATCTTCTCATCATATCCTCAATCTCCTTTTTTTGCATATTCATATCCAAGGACATTATGGGAAGCAACTCAGCTGTATTGTGATGTGTGTGAGTAGCGTGTTCCAGGTCCCTGGGTTCAGGAGCTGAGGGCTCATGTCCATTATGTCAGTTAATCATCTTGTGTATTATGATGAATGGCTGCATGAGTGTGGATAATGTGATGAGGTCCCCTCAGGGGGCAGTTGATGTGACTAGGTCTCTGTTACACCGAGAGCTTACTGCTTTCAGCATTACTCCTGAGAGGAGCAATAATAGTCTGTCGTTAACCTTCACCAAGACCACTGACATCTCATTTTGTGAATAGCCGTCACATTATTTTGAGGACTAGAGAAATAAAAGGGTTCAAAGAAAACAAAGTCCAGCCAATTGGATATATATTCTAGCCATTACAGCCATTACATAAAGCAAGAGAGGAAGTGAAAGTAGAAGAAGAGAAGTGAGTAGTAGTGGTCTTCTGTAGTTCAGTTAGTAGAGCACGGTCCTCTGTAGTTCAGTTAGTAGAGCACGGTCCTCTGTAGTTCAGTTAGTAGAGCACGGTCCTCTGTAGTTCAGTTAGTAGAGCACGGTCCTCTGTAGTTCAGTTAGTAGAGCACGGTCCTCTGTAGTTCAGTTACTAGAGCACGGTCCTCTGTAGTTCAGTTAGTAGAGCACGGTCCTCTGTAGTTCAGTTGGTAGAGCACGGTCCTCTGTAGTTCAGTTGGTAGAGCATGGTGCTTTAGCGCTTGCAAGACAGGATAGTTGGTTCAATTCCTGGGATCACCCATGCATACAATGTTACGCATTACTGTACGTTGCTTTGGATAAAAGCGTCTGCTAAACGGCTTATATTATTATATAGCCTAGTTTTTGAAGCCACAGGGTGTAGTCATGTCCTGCCCAAATGACCAGAGATGTCAGTGAGTGAACTGAATCTCTAACATGCTGAGACAACTACAGATCCAATGCTGTTTAGCTTTGCTTTCATTTCCCCTGTGAATGACTTGGGGCAAAGCACAGTGTTAGAATTATGTAGTCATTCTGTGATCCAATCGTTTGTGTACATTATCCTGACCTGTAGACTAGGACTAAAGTAATGTCCTTATCTTTTTGTTTCCATTTTCCATCATTGGTTTTGAAAGAACATATGCAAGTCGTGTAGTCGTTTGGTTGTACAAAACCACTGCAACCCAGCAGCAAAACACCTGCGTCACAGACAGTGCATATAAATCAGCTATTTTCACACTAGTAGCCAGGTTTTACATATGCCCCTCAATGATCCTCTGTGTCTATTTCAGTGTCCCCCTGTGGTGAAAATAAGCCCACACATCGCCTATCTCTCATTCATTCACTGTCTTCCTGCAGAATGGGTCATCAGTGGGAGAGAGCAGATTACTCATCTCCTTTCTCATCCATACATCCTTCATCAGCACAGTCAGACAGATCGCCCCAGAGATGAGAGAGAGCGCTAGAGAGAGAGAGAGAGAGAGCTAGAGAGAGAGAGAGCTAGAGAGAGAGCTAGAGAGAGAGAGAGAGCTAGAGAGAGAGAGCTAGAGAGAGAGAGCTAGAGCGAGAGAGCTAGAGAGAGAGGGCTAGAGAGAGAGGGCTAGAGAGATAGGGCTAGAGAGAGCTAGAGAGAGAGAGAGCTAGAGAGAGAGCTAGAGAGGGAGAGAGCTAGAGAGGGAGAGAGCTAGAGAGGGAGAGAGCTAGAGAGAGAGAGAGCTAGAGAGAGAGAGAGAGCTAGAGAGGGAGAGAGAGAGAGCTATAGAGAGAGAGCTAGAGAGAGAGAGCTAGAGAGAGAGGGCTAGAGAGAGAGGGCTAGAGAGAGCTAGAGAGAGAGAGAGCTAGAGAGAGAGCTAGAGAGGGAGAGAGCTAGAGAGGGAGAGAGCTAGAGAGGGAGAGAGCTAGAGAAAGAGAGAGCTAGAGAGAGAGAGAGCTAGAGAGGGAGAGAGAGAGAGCTATAGAGAGAGAGCTAGCGAGAGAGAGGGCTAGAGAGACAAAGAAACTATACCTACCTCGGCCTAAACATCAGCACCACATGTAACTTCCACAAAGCTGTGAACGATCTGAGAGACAAGGCAAGAAGGTCCTTCTACGCCATCAAAAGGAACATAAAACATCCCAATTAGGATCTGGCTAAAAATACTTCAATCAGTTATAGAACCCATTGCCCTTTATGGTTGTGAGGTCTGGGGTCCGCTCACCAACCAAGAATTCACAAAATGGGACAAACACCAAATTGAGACTCTGCGTTCAGAATTCTGCAAAAACATCTTCAGTGTACAACATAAAACACGAAATAATGCATGCAGAGCAGAATTAAGACGATACCCACTAATGATCAAAATCCAGAAAAGAGCCGTTCAATTCTACAACCACCTAAAAGGAAGCGATTCCCAAACCTTCCATAACAAAGACATCACCTACAGAGAGATTAACCTAGGGAAGAGTCCCATAAGCAAGCTGGTCCTGGGGCTCTGTTCACAAACACAAACAGACCCCGCAGAGCCCCAGGACAGCAACAGCAACACAATTAGATCCAACCAAATCATGAGAAAACAAAAGGATAATTACTTGACACATTGGAAAGAATTAACAAAAAAACTGCGCAAACTAGAATGCTATTTGGCCCTAAACAGAGAGTACACAGTGGCAGAATACCTGACCACTGTGACTGACCCAAACTGAAGGAAAGGTTTGACTATGTACAGACTCAGTGAGCATAGCCTTGCTATTGAGAGAGGCCGCCGTAGGCAGACCTGGCTCTCAAGAGAAGACTGGCTATGTGCACACTACCCACAAAATGAGGTGGAAACTGAGCTGCACTTCCTAACCTCCTGCCAAACGTATGATCAGATTAGAGACACACATTTCCCTCAGATTTTCATAAACTCCCATATCTATTGGTTGAAAACCACAGTGTGCCATCACAGCAGCAAGATTTGTGACCTGATGCCACAAGAAAAGGGCAACCAGTGAAGAACAGACACCATTGTAAATACAACCCATATTTATGTTTATTTATTTTCCCATTTGTACTATTTGCACATCGTTATAACACTGTATATAGACAAAATATGGCATTTGAAATGTCTCTATTCCTTTGAAACTTTTGTGAGTGTAATGTTTACTGTTAATTTCTGATTGTTTATTTCAGTTTAGTGTATTATCTATTTCACTTGCTTTGGCAATGTAAACATATGTTTCCCATGCCAATAAAGCCCTTTGAATTGAATTGAAATTGATTTGAATTAGAGATAGAGAGAGAGGAGCTGAGTCACAGTAGGATACTTTTATTGTTTTTTTAACTCAGAGGTGCTGCAGAATTCGTGGGTGGCATTACGTTTTTTTTGGTTTCAATGACCTCATTCTTGAATAGCTTTTCATTCAGTTATATTCATCTACTGGTTGAAATGTTGAACTAAATCCTTGAGCCTATAGAAGTTCCCAGGGTGTGCGATCTCTTGACTTAAAGCTTGACGTTTTTAAGCTGGTTTTCAAAGGTAGAACTTATCTAACCAATGCAGAAAATATCTCCCTCCCAGCCCTCTTATTTCTAATGCTGTGTTTATCATCAAGAGTTTTCCTACTGCATTGGAAACATTTAGGTATATTTACCAAACCCAGACAGCGACAGTACCTTATGGGTATATCTGTCTGACATTGTTACAAAATGATTTGATGGATCCGCCTTAACCCTCTTATCAGCCTATTGTCAGTTATTTACAGGACAGAAAGCTAAATTGCGTACAGGCTAGGAATAAGTACTGCTTACGATAATAGTAATAGTTTACTACTTTGTCTGTTTACTACTTTATCTGTGTACTACTTTACCTGTGTACTACTTTACCTGTGTACTACTTTATCTGTGTACTACTTTACCTGTGTACTACTGTTATGTGGGCAGCTTGTCTCTCCCTTTTCTGTTTCCCTTCCTCCTTGTTTGGTCCCCTCTGTGTCTGTTGTATCTGTATGTGTGTTTGTCCCCTTTATGTGGGTGTGTCTGGAGTGGATCAGGGGGCGTGCTCAGGATCTGCCTCTCCTGTGCAGCTGCGGGTTGTTTCCAGTGATTCCTGCCTACGCAGCTGCATCCTATTCTCTAATCAACCTGCACTACTTATTCCGGGGCATGGCTCTCCACCGGCGCCAGATTGTTGTTCTTACCAGAGCGGTAACTTGGCTCACCAGTAAAGTTATTTTGTCTTTGTCTTCAGCCTGGCTCTCCACTCTCCTTAACCTGTCGTTTGTTTTGTCTTTAGTTTCGGACATACCTCCCAACCTGCCTGCCTTCCTGCCTGTCGGTCTGCCTGCCTGCCTGCCTGCCTGCCTGCCTCAGCCTCTCCTTCCTCCGGAGCCGACTAGCCCACTCTGTTCCTTTACTTCAGTTGTTTTTGGACTAAGACCATTTTTACTTTTATTAAATATTTTTGTTTCTTCCACTCCCTTTGTCGTGTTTGTTTCTCTGAGTGCTGGGTTGAACCATAGCCTTAACAGAACGATCTGGCCATGGACCCAACAGAGAAACAGCACGGGGAAAACGAAGACAGCTTCCAACAAGCTATCCAGGCTCAAGGAACGTTGCTAGGACAGCATGACCAATTGATTCGGACTCTTGTGGAAGAAAATCATCAACTGCTGAACCAGGTGACTCAGTTAACTACACAAGTCTCTAAATTGTCTGTTATCAGTTCTCCATCTCTCTCTGACCCCCAGTTTGATGCACCCCAAGTTGTTTCCTCTGACATTATGCAGGCTTCGTTCCGTCGGGAACCCCCTGTCACGTCGCCTGAACCGTTCAATGGAGAATTGGAAAAGTGCCGGGGATTTTTGCTTCAGTGTGACTTGATTTTTCGGCAGAGACCACTGTCGTTTTCTACTGATTCCTCTAAGGTACATTATGTTCTGGGGCTGTTAAGAGGGAGAGCTCTGGTTTGGGCTGAGGCTGTGTGCTCAGATCAAACTTTGACTGGATTGACTTTTGCTGATTTTTCTGCTAAATTGAAGACTGTTTTTGACCATCCTGACCATGTGGGTAATTCCTCCAAGATACTTTTTAATTTGAGGCAGGGTTCTAACAGTGTGGCTGAGTACTCTATTGAGTTCTGGACTTTGGCAGCGGACTCCAAGTGGAACAATGTGGCACTTCAAGGAGCATTTCTAAACGGTTTGAATGAAGCCATTAAGGATGAACTGGCTGCTCGTGACTGAGCCACATGATTTACATTCTCTCGTTTCCCTGTCCATTAAGCTAGACAACCGGTTGCGGAGAGGCGTCGGGAGAGAGGCGGTCGGCCGCATCTAGGAGGACGAGTTCCCCAGCCGTCAACCACTCGAGTCTCGCCTCCCGGAGCCGGCAGCTTCTTGTTCCTGATTCCATCCCGAGCACAGAGGAGGAACCTATGCAAGTGGGTCGAGCTCGACTACCTCCAGCAGAGCGGCAACGGCGCCTCCAGGCGGGTGAGTGCCTGTACTGTGGAGACGCCACACACATTCTGGCTACATGCCCTAAGCGGCCAAAAGACAAGGCTCGCTCGTAACGGTGGGTCTACTTGCGAGCCCAGAGTTAGATCCTGAACCCATCATTCCCCGATTACAAGTACCTGTAACCTTACGTTTCCAGAGTCATTCCCTGCCACTCTCAGCTCTCATAGACTCAGGTGCAGAAGATAACTTTATTAGCCACCAGTTCGTTACACAAGCTCGTATCCCCATGGAGCCACTACCTACCCCCATTCGGGTCACAGCCCTTGATGGGCGCCTCCTCGCGGAGATAACTCATCAAACCACCCCCGTTTCCCTAGTGATTTCTGGCAATCATTGTGAAAGCATTCAGCTAAGAGTTATGTCTGGCTCAGCTACCTCACTAATCCTTGGCTTCCCCTGGTTGGCTCTTCACAACCCACAAATTGATTGGACACGTCACACCATTCTCAGTTGGAGCACTAACTGCCATTCAGAGTGCCTTAGGTCAGCGGTACCCCCCACTAAGTGTAACCCAACTCATCCCTCAGCTCCTCTTGATCTGTCATCTGTCCCCAAAGAATACCATGACTTAGCGGAGGTTTTCAGTAAGGACAAGGCTCTGTCTCTACCACCACATAGGCCTTATGATTGCCCTATTGAACTGCTTCCTGGTGCTCCCTTGCCCTCTAGTCGCTTATACAATCTGTCCCGACCGGAAAGAGAGGCAATGGAGCAGTACATTGGTGATTCTCTGGTCTCGGGCATAATCCGTCCCTCGTCGTCTCCTTTGGGTGCAGGTTTCTTTTTCGTGGAAAAGAAGGACAAGTCGTTACGCCCCTGTATCGATTTCAGGGGTTTAAACACCATAACTGTTAAAAACAAGTATCCCCTTCCACTCATCAACTCTGCTTTTGAACCTCTGCATGGCGCCACGGTTTTCTCCAAGCTCGACCTCAGGAACGCTTATCACCTTGTCCGGATCCGTAAGGGAGATGAGTGGAAAACCGCTTTCAACACTCCACTGGGACATTTTGAGTATTTGGTCATGCCCTTTGGGCTCTCAAACGCCCCTGCTGTTTTCCAAGCCATGGTGAACGATGTTCTTAGGGATTTTTTGAACCGTTTTGTCTTTGTATACCTGGATGATATTCTTGTTTTTTCCAAGTCACCCGAGGAGCATGAGTCACACGTCCGTCAAGTCCTTCAACGGCTCTTGGAAAACAAGCTGTACGTCAAAGCAGAGAAGTGTGAGTTCCACAAGCAGTCTACATCGTTCCTGGGGTTCATCATTGAGAGCGGGCAGGTGAAGGCGGACCCCGAGAAGATCCGGGCAGTGACGGAATGGCCCATACCCACCACCCGTAAGCAACTTCAACGATTTTTGGGCTTTGCTAACTTCTACCGTAGGTTCATTAAGGGTTTTAGTAAAGTGGTGGCACCCCTTACTAGACTCACATCCCCAAAGGTCCCTTTTCTGTGGTCCCCTGAGGCGGAGCAGGCGGTAGGGGTTTTGAAGGAACTGTTTTCCACCTCCCCTGTGTTGATACACCCCAATACCTCTCTGCAGTTTGTTGTGGAGGTGGACGCGTCGGACTCAGGTGTGGGAGCCGTCCTCTCCCAGCGCTCCCCCACTGACCAAAAGCTTCACCCCTGTGCTTTTTTCTCCAAAAAATTGTCACCCACAGAACGGAATTACGACGTTGGAAACCGAGAGCTGCTGGCGGTCAAGCTAGCACTGGAAGAATGGCGGCACTGGCTGGATGGAGCTGAACTGCCGTTTGTGGTCTGGACTGACCACAAGAACTTGGCTTACATCCAAGCCACTAAGAGACTCAACTCACGCCAAGCCAGATGGGCCCTGTTTTTTAGTAGGTTTAACTTTATTCTTACATACAGACCGGGGTCAAGAAATGTTAAACCAGATGCTTTGTCCCGCCAGTTTGCTGACCCTTCGGAGACCAGCGAGCCTGAGGCAGTCCTGCCTTCCTCATGCGTCGTGGCGGCTGTTCAGTGGGAGATCGAGTCTCTTGTGAAGACTGCACTTGCCACGGACCCGGGGCCGGGTGATGGACCTCCCAACCTACTCTTTGTTCCCGAGACGGTCCGGTCTCAGGTGTTGCAGTGGATTCACACCTCCCGTTTTGCTGGTCACCCTGGGATGAGACGCACGTTGACGCTGCTTAGGAGACATTTTTGGTGGCCTTCAATGGAAACTGACGTTCGGGCTTTTGTGGCAGCCTGTTCAACCTGTGCTCGGGGCAAAGCCTCCCATCAGTCCCCTTCGGGGCTGCTGCTACCCCTCCCAGTTCCCAGCCGTCCCTGGTCCCACATAGCCTTGGATTTTGTCACCGGCCTACCCAAGTCTGAAGGTAATGATACTATACTTACCATTGTGGACAGATTCTCTAAATCTGTTCACTATATAGCATTACCAAAATTACCGTCTGCCAGTGAGACAGCGGACCTCCTAGTCCAACATGTATTCCGTCCCCATGGAATACCTGTGGACATCGTATCTGATAGAGGCCCACAGTTTACTTCCCGTGTTTGGAAGGTTTTCTGTTCTGCTTTGGGTGCTTCCGTTAGTCTGTCCTCAGGGTTTCATCCCCAGACCAACGGTCAAACAGAAAGAGCCAATCAAGACCTCGAAGCAACCCTTCGTTGTGTGGCTGCTCAACATCCATCATCCTGGGCCAAACATCTGCCTTGGATAGAGTACGCCCACAACTCCCTCACCACCTCTGCCACTGGTCTTTCACCCTTCGAGGTTACCATGGGTTATCAACCCCCTCTGTTTCCTGCTCAGGAGAAGGAATTGGCTGTTCCTTCGGTTCAGGAGAACCTCCGCCGCTGCCAGAGAGTGTGGCGCGACGCTCGGGAAGCGTTGCTTCGGACCACTGACAGGAACAAGATGACAGCGGATAGGAGCAGGACTCCCGCACCTGTGTTTCATCCTGGTCAAGAGGTTTGGCTGTCGTCTAAGAACGTACCTCTTCGTACCAAATCACGCAAGCTGTCTCCTCGGTACCTGGGTCCGTTTGTGGTGGAGTCCATCATTAACCCCGCTGCGGTTCGTTTGAAGTTGCCTTCAGCCATGAAGATACACCCTACTTTCCACGTCTCCCAACTGAAACCTGTGTCCTCCAGCCTTTTGTGTCCGCCGGCTGTTCCACCTCCACCTGTTCGTCTCATTGACGACCATCCGGCCTACACCGTCAGTAGGCTACTGGACTCTCGGAGGCGGGGTAGGGGTCTCCAATACCTAGTCGATTGGGAAGGTTATGGACCAGAGGAGAGGTCTTGGGTCCCGAAGCGTTTTGTGTTGGATCCTCAGTTGATCACGGACTTCCATCACGACAACCCTGACAGGCCTGGTGGGTCGCCAGGTGGCGACCATTGAGGGGGGTACTGTTATGTGGGCAGCTTGTCTCTCCCTTTTCTGTTTCCCTTCCTCCTTGTTTGGTCCCCCTCTGTGTCTGTTGTATCTGTGTGTGTTTGTCCCCTTTATGTGGGTGTGTCTGGAGTGGATCAGGGGCGTGCTCAGGATCTGCCTCTCCTGTGCAGCTGCGGGTTGTTTCCAGTGATTCCTGCCTACGCAGCTGCATCCTATTCTCTAATCAACCTGCACTACTTATTCCGGGGCATGGCTCTCCACCGGCGCCAGATCGTTGTTCTTACCAGAGCGGTAACTTGGCTCACCAGTAAAGTTATTTTGTCTTTGTCTTCAGCCTGGCTCTCCACTCTCCTTAACCTGTCGTTTGTTTTGTCTTTAGTTTCGGACATACCTCCCAACCTGCCTGCCTTCCTGCCTGTCGGTCTGCCTGCCTGCCTGCCTGCCTGCCTGCCTCAGCCTCTCCTTCCTCCGGAGCCGACTAGCCCACTCTGTTCCTTTACTTCAGTTGTTTTTTGGACTAAGACTATTTTAACTTTTATTAAATATTTTTGTTTCTTCCACTCCCTTTGTCGTGTTTGTTTCTCTGAGTGCTGGGTTGAACCATAGCCTAACAACTACTTTATCTGTGTACTACTTTATCTGTTTACTACTTTATCTGTGTACTACTTTATCTGTGTACTACTTTGTCTGTGTACTACTTTATCTGTGTACTACTTTACCTGTGTACTACTTTATCTGTGTACTACTTTACCTGTGTACTACTTTATCTGTGTACTACTTTATCTGTGTACTACTTTATCTGTGTACTACTTTATCTGTGTACTACTTTATCTGTGTACTACTTTACCTGTGTACTACTTTATCTGTGTACTACTTTATCTGTGTACTACTTTACCTGTGTACTACTTTACCTGTGTACTACTTTATCTGTGTACTACTTTATCTGTGTACTACTTTATCTGTGTACTACTTTATCTGTGTACTACTTTACCTGTAAACTACTTTATCTGTGTACTACTTTACCTGTGTACTACTTTACCTGTGTACTACTTTACCTGTGTACTACTTTACCTGTGTACTACTTTACCTGTGTACTACTTTACCTGTGTACTACTTTACCTGTGTACTACTTTACCTGTGTACTACTTTACCTGTGTACTACTTTACCTGTGTACTACTTTACCTGTGTACTACTTTATCTGTGTACTACTTTATCTGTGTACTACTTTACCTGTGTACTACTTTACCTGTGTACTACTTTACCTGTGTACTACTTTATCTGTGTACTACTTTATCTGTTTACTACTTTACCTGTTTACTACTTTATCTCTAAATGAAATCAATGGGAACATGATGAGACAGGTAGGAGTCTTTGTCTACTGTTGGGTATAACCCAATGCCCAGTTATATAATGTCTCTCCTTTATGGGCCAAATCAGCCCCATTTAACCAGTAACATAAGGTCAAAAGTCCTTGTTGTGTCCTTTTCATGTTGTCTTCCAGCGTTTTGACGTAGGGAAGACTGTGAAGAGAGCTTGTTTGTAGCTGAACATATTGATTGGGTAGCAGAGAGCCTGTTACAGATGTAGGATCTTAATTAGATCAGTATTGTCATAGAAAAATAATCCTGCAGCAACAAGATTTGAACGTTTAGTCCATATTGTTGCTTGATCAGTGGTTAGGCGATTAGCTGGTCAAACGTAGGCTGCATGAAAAGTGCAATCCTGTTAATATAACCGTGTGTTAGAGAGGGTTTTCAGTTAACTTATGTAAATCACGAAGTTAATCTGCATTTCCTGCGGTGCAGGAAAATCCTCAGCAACAAAAGGGTGATCAAATTAAGATCCTACACCTGTATATTTGGACTGCTGAATATAACGAGGTTCAACAGTGAAGTGTGTTGTTGCATGGTGTACCCACCCTAACAAAGGCAAATATCCATGCACAAGTAAACATGTGGTCAGGTAATTGAAAAGACCTTTGCCTTGGAACACACTGACCAAGCATTCATCATTAGTGGATGCCCTCTGCTTTTCCTGAAAAGCCCTTTTTGATGCAGTAGGCTACCCAAACACCAGAGCTATGTAAGAAAGAATAATCGTGCTAACAATGACTCTGTTCTAATAAGGTTGGCGGTGCTAATCAGGAAGCCACAGTACGAAATGTTGAATGTTTACACTAACCATTATCATATATGCCATTTAGCATACACTACATGGATGCTAATCGATTATTGATCATGTCTAAAGCATATTCAAAGTAAAAACTTTATTTGAATTTCTTCAGCGAGATTCATTTCCCTTGGTAATGTCTACGTAGCATGCTGCTAATCAACTGTTGTGAAGCCTTAGGGTGTTATTATCTTCTCCTGAGAGAGAGAGAGAGAGAGAGAGAGAGAGAGACTACCAGTCCATTACAAAATAAGTGTCCATTAGAGCCATAAAGTAGTGTGAAGGCTACAAGAGAATAATTGTAAGGTTGTAAAAAAAGTGTTTCTTTTTCACCAACCTAATGGAAGACAACTTAGACTGTACTTTTCCTCATCTAACCATTATTAGTTGAAGTGAAAGTCTTCAGTTCTTTTAATGGCTGTCCTAAAAGGCACATGGTCGAGCAGACACTCAAGCCTTCATTGTTTTTGAGGCCACTGCCTTTTGCTGGTGTCCTCTCTCTCCTCTTTGCTTCCAAACCCCCCTTTTTTTTCTTGCTTATAGACTAATCTGGGCTAAACTACCTACTAGCGACTAGCCAACCAAAAAGGATCTCTTTGAGTGTTAGAATCCATTAACCCCCCACCCCCCCCCCACACAAAAAAATAACTAAAGTAGATGTAATAAGCAACATCATCCACTCCCAGAGGAGACATCAGAGGAAAAAGGGTGGCAAAGTGCCTTTTCTCTGCCATGGGTTCATGATGGGTTTCAGTATTGTGGCCCACTCTGCTGTATTCACCCCTTTCCTCCTCTTCGTTACTCACCACCTTTTCACCTTGTTCTGTTTCTTTGATGCCGGCTTTGTAGCTAGAGGACAGCACATTCAGATGGACATTCACTCTGCATCTTCCTTACAGTATGTGTGTATGTATACATGTGCATGTAGGTGACTTCATACAGTTATTCTGCAGTTAAACCTGTGTCGGTAGCTCTGGGTGGTGTCATGTGTACCCCGCTACCCCTCTCCGGTGCTCAACGTCACCGGTCTACTAACCTCCTGGGAACCCATCATTACGCACACCTGGCAACCATCATTACGCACAACTGCGCCTCATCATTAGGCACACCTGTACTTCATCACTTCCCTGATTACTCCCCCTTTAACTAGCACTCCGTTGTTATCACCCATCAGGCAGTATGGTTTCTGTGGTCATGTTCAGACGCTACTCTTGTTCGTGTATTCACTCTATGTTCGTTCTTATTAAACTCACCGACTGCGCCCGCTTCCTGACTCCCTGCGTCTTTGTTACAGGTAGCCAGACTGTCAAGACAGTTACTGGTGTCACTTGAAAAAGGTAAACACTCAAATATACTGTAGATTTCTAAATGATATGTTTCATATCAATAAAAATGATTTTGTGAGCTCTGTGTCAGCTGCATCAACACAGAGACTGAAGAATAGATATTGTACCTGTGTCACTGTCACTGGACTCACAGACCCGGCAGCCAGTTTTGGAGCACACAGTTGGACAGCAGAAGGAGGATCAAAAATGAAGATTTTATTTACAGTGTCGTTGAACCACAGTGCAAAAGTGATGAAGATAGGACAAAAATGATCTGAAGTACTGCTTACTAAGTGTAGCAACCTATAGCTGCAGGAAAGACTGAGAACAAAAGCAACTGCACTTTATCTATATACCCTCTCAAGAGCAAATGGCGGACACGGCCGAAACCAGAAATCATCCCATATGACATAGGCTACCTAAAAATAACAATTTTAACATCAACAAATATAATGGTAATTGCAAATAGTATAATGCATTATAATTTGCACAAATGTAATATTATGTCAGTTACTGACTTTTAAAATGTGATTCACTAGGTCAGAAATAGACAAGATGGTGGCATACACATTGTTGGATTACTTTGCAAAAATGGATTTCATTTAAAGCCCCCATGCAGTCTTTAATTATTATTATATTATAAATCATAAATGTACAGTATGTCTAATAAATAACTGTGTTTGTCAATTTCAAGAAAATAACTCCAAATATATTTGAAAGCATTTATTTCCCTGAGTGTCCTTTTGCCATTGAAATGCTCAGTCTGATCGTGTGGGCGTGTTGATACCAATTTTAATATATTTACATAAACAGCCCTGATTGGCGAATAGGATCGTTTATAACACAGGTGGTTCTAATCCTGAATGCTGATTGGTTAAAACTGCATTCCATCCGGTGTCTATTCCACAAGTTACCACCGGCTAAATCTATGATGTTAAAATGCCCACTCTGTTCCATCTGACTGCGCAATCCACTGTCTCATCAGCCCAGCCAGGCAATTTATAAACTTGATCTCCACTATAAAAAAACATCTACACATTATCTCACATTTCTTTTAGACAAACATTTAGTTTTCAACAGCAGAGATTTGTATAAACCTTGCTGTCGGTGTCTGACATTTGCAACATTGTCAGACATTGTCAATCTCCAGCTGTCCCATAGTAATGAATGTGTCGGGAGTCAGGACGAGACAGACAGGCAGGCAGCGTTTCTCAGCCAGTCGAAATCATGAATCAGCTGGCATCATTTTTATGGATATATACAGTACATTCGGAAAGTATTAAGACCCCTTCCATTTTTCTACATTTAGTTACGTTACAGCCTTATTCTAAAATGGATTTAAAAAAAATTCCCCCTCATCAATCTACACACAGTACCCCATAATGACAAAGTGAAAACAGGTTTTTAGAAATGTTTGCAAAGAAAAAATATTTACATAAGTATTCAGACCCTTTGCTATGAGACAGGTGCATCCTGTTTCCATTGATCATCCTTGAAATGTTTCTACAACTTAATTGGAGTCCACCTGTGCTAAATTCAATTCATTGGACATGATTTGGAAAAGCACACACATGTCAATATAAGGTCCCACCGTTGACAGTGCATGTCAGAGCAAAAACCAAGCTATGAGGTCAAAGGAATTGTCCGTAGAGCTCAGAGACAGGATTGTGTCGAGGCACAGATCTGGAGAAGGGTACCAAAAAATGTCTGCAGCATTGAAAGTCCCCAAGAACATGGTGGCCTCCATCATTCTTAAATGGAAGAAGTTTGGAACCACCAAGACTCTTTCTAGAGCTGGCCACCCGGCCGAACTGAGCAATCGGGGGGGAAGGGCCTTGGTCAGGGAGGTGACCAAGAACCCGATGGTCTCTCTGACAGAGCTCCAGAGTTCCTCTGTGGGGATGGGAGAACCTTCCAGAAGGACAACCATCTCTGCAGCACTCCACCAATCAGGCCTTTATGGTAGAGTGGCCAGACGGAAGCCACTCCTCAGTAAAAGGCACATGACAGCCCGCTTGGAGTTTGCCAAAATGCACCTAAAGGACTCTGACCATGAGAAATAAGATTCTATAGTGATTATGATGAAACCAAGTCTTTGGCGTGAATGCTGTAAATGAGAACTTGTTCTCAACTGGCCTACCTGGTTAAGTAAAGGTTAAATAAATAAATAAAAATAAAAAATAAAATAAAAAATGCCTTGCATTGGAGGAAACCTGGCACCATCTCTACGGTGAAACATGATGGTGGCAGCATCATGCTGTGGGGATGTTTTTCAGCGGCAGGGACTGGGAGACTAGTCAGGATTGAGGGAAAGATTAACAGAGCAAAGCACAGAGAGATCCTTGATGAAAACCTTCTCCAGAGCGCTCAGGACCTCAGACTGGGGCGAAGGTTCACCTTCCAACAGGACAACGACCCTAAGCACACAGCCAAGACAACGCAGGAGTGGCTTCGGGACAAGTCTCTGAATGTCCTTGAGTGGCCCAGCCAGAGCCCGGACTTGAAACCAGATCGAACATCTCTGGAGAGACCTGAGATCTGTAGTGACGCCTCTAGCACTGATGCAATACCTTCGACCGCTGCGCCACTCGGGAGAGAAAATGACTTTTTTGACTTTACCTTCAAATTAAAGCTGACAGTCTGCACTTTGATGGCGTAGTAGTGCAGTTGTGTTTTTATCGTCTGTCTGTAAATAGCCTGTAAATACCCTATTTTTCGTACATATTTCCCTATCAGACTTTTCATCCTTCTACAAGATATACTTTCCTGCAACCCGCCTCACTCAATGTGGAACGGATTCTATTATTGACTTACCTTGACTTACCTTTATCTAGAATCTAGAATCTCCAGTTGAAACTAGCTAGCCAGCTAACTAGCTACTTGCTATTTGCTATTAGCCACAGCTAGCGGTGTTTCACCCAGGACATTGGATTTTTTTCTGCGGGATTAATTTTAATCACTGGACATTGATCACCGGATATTCGGCCAGTCTGCACAGCGCGTTATCGACTCCAGAACATATCAGTTTTTCTGCCGGAATCACTGAATCACTGGACCTTTAACTCCGGATTTCATCGCTACCAGCTAGCTACCACCAGCCAGCTACAACAAAACGGACGCTGTGGTCTGGCTAATCAAATCATCCTGAGCTAGGCCCATCGCCCATCTCCCGGCTATCTACCTCTCTGTCAACCGGACGGGACCACCTAGTGTTGACACGGAGCCCGCCGATCCTACACGACTGGTCTGCGGACGAAATCGTCTGATGTGGTTACGACGTTAACCACGAAGATTCCATCCATCTGCTAGCCCTGGCCCGCTAGCCGTGGCCTCTTACTAGTGCTTCACCACCGGACCTTATGATAACTCAGCTATACAGCTGATATCTGCTGGACTGTTCCTTTTTACGGTACTACATCCTGTTTATGTTTAGCCTCAGCCCAAACATGGTTAGTTTATTGTTGTTTCGGTTATTTCTAATTGTACTATATCACTGTAGACCCCCCAGCCTAGCTAAACCTGCATTAGATAGCTCCTTTGCACCTCCCCCTATACACGCGGAGACCGACTCAATTGATGACTCTAGCGATGCTATCTCTTTCATTGTTACCCAACGCTTAGGGTTACCTCCACTTTACTCATATCCTTCCATATCCTTGTCTGTACATAATGCCCTGAATCTTTTCTATAACACCCGGAAATCTGCCCCCTTTATTCTATGTACCCAACGCACTAGAAGACCAGTTCTTAAAGCCTTTAGCCGTATCCTTATTCTAGTCCTCCTCTGTTCCTCTGGTGATGTAGAGGCTAACCCAGGCCCTGCAGTCCTCAGTATCACTCCTACTCCCCAGGCGCTATCATTTGATGACTTCTGTAATCGCAAAAGTCTTGGTTTCTTGCATAAATATCAGAAGTCTACTTCCTAAGTTTGAGTTATTCACTGCGTTAGCACACTCTGCCAACCCTGATGTTCTAGCAGTGTCTGAATCCTGGCTCAGGAAGGCCACCAAAAATTCTGAAATTTCCATCCCCAACTATAACATTTTCCGTCTAGATAGAACTGCCAAAGGGGGTGGAGTTGCAATCTACTGTAGAGATAGCCTGCAGAGCTCTATCATACTATCCAGGTCTGTGCCCAAACAGTTTGAGCTTCTACTTCTAAAAATCCACCTTTCCAGAAATAAGTCTCTCACTATTGCCGCTTGCTACAGACCCCCCTCAGCCCCCAGCTGTGCCCTGGACACCATATGTGAATTGATTGCCCCCCATTTATCCTCAGAGTTTGTACTGCTTGGTGACCTAAATTGGGATATGCTTAATACCCCAGCCATCCTACAATCCAAGCTAGATGCCCTCAACCTCACGCAAATTATCAACGAACCTACCAGGTACAACCCTAAATCCGTAAACATGGGTACCCTCATAGATATCATCCTGACTAACATACCTTCTAAATACACCTCAGCTGTCTTCAACCAGGATCTCAGCGATCACTGCCTTATTGCCTGCGTCCGTAACGGGTCCGCGGTCAAACGACCACCCCTCATCACTGTCAAACGCTCCCTAAAACACTTTAGCGAGAGGCCTTCCTAATTGACCTGGCCCAGGTATCCTGGATGGATATAGATCTCATTCCGTCAGTAGAGGATGCCTGGTTGTTCCTTAAAAGTAATTTCCTCTCAATCTTAAATAAACATGCCCCATTCAAAAAATACAGAACTAAGAACCGATATAGCCCCTGGTTCTCCTCAGACTTGACTGCCCTTGACCAGCACAAAAACATCCTGTGGCGTACAGCATTAGCATCAAATAGCCCCCGCGATATGCAACTTTTCAGGGAAGTTAGGAACCAATATACACAAGCTGTCAGGAAAGCAAAGGCTAACTTTTTCAAACAGAAATTTGCATCCTGTAGCACGAACTCCAAAAAGTTTTGGGACACTGTAAAGTCCATGGAGAATAAGAGCACTTCCTCCCAGCTGCCCACTGCACTGAGGCTAGGAAACACTATCACCACCGATAAATCTACAATAATCGAGAATTTCAACAAGCATTTTGCTACAGCTGGCCATGCTTTCCATCTGGCTACCACTAACCCGGCCACCAACTCTGCACCCTCTGCTGCAACTTGCCCATGCCCCCCCGCTTCTCCTTCACACAAATTCAGACAGCTGATGTTTTGAAAGCGCTGCAAAATCTGGACCCCTACAAATCAGCTGGGCTAGACAATCTGGACCCTTTCTTTCTAAAACTAGCCGCCAAATTGTCGCTACCCCTATTACTAGTCTGTTCAACCTCTCTTTCATAACGTCTGAGATCCCCAGAGATTGGAAAGCTGCCGCGGTCATCCCCCCTCTTCAAAGGGGGTGACACTCTAGATCCAAATTGCTACAGACCTATATCCATCCTGCCCTGCCTTTGAAAGTATTCGAAAGCCAAGTTAACAAACAGATAATTGACCATTTCGAATACCACCGTACCTTCTCCGCTATGCAATCCGGTTTCCGAGCTGGTCACGGGTGCACTTCAGCCACGCTCAAGGTCCTAAACGATATTATAACCGCGATTGATAATAGACAGTACTGTGCAGCCGTCTTCATCGACCTGGCCAAGGCTTTCGACTCTGTCAACCACCGCATTCTTATTGGCAGACTAAATAGCCTTGGTTTCTCAAATGACTGCCTCGCCTGGTTCACCAACTACTTCTCAGATAGAATTCAGTGTGTCAAATCGGAGGGCCTGTTGTCTGGACCTATGGCAGTCTCTATGGGGGTGCCACAGGGTTCAATTCTTGGGCCGACACTTTTCTCCGTGTATATCAATGATGTCGCTCTTGCTGCTGGTGACTCTCAGATCCACCTCTACGCAGACGACACCATTTTGTATACATCTGGCCCTTCATTGGACACTGTGTTAACAAACCTCCAAACGAGCTTCAATGCCATACAACAATCCTTCAGTAGCCTCCAACTGCTCTTAAACACTAGTAAAACTAAATGCATGCTTTTCAATCGAACGCTGCTGGCACCCGCCCACCCGACTAGAATCACCACTCTCGACGGGTCTGACCTAGAGTATGTGGACAACTACAAATACCTAGGTGTCTGGTTAGACTGTAAACTCAACTTCCAGACTCACATAAAGAATCTCCAATCCAAAGTTAAATCTAGAATCGGCGTCCTATTTCGCAACAAAGCCTCCTTCACTCATGCTGCCAAACATGCCCTCGTAAAACTGACTATCCTACCGATCCTTGACTTCGGCGATGTCATTTACAAAATAGCCTCCAACACTCTACTCAGCAAATTGGATGTAGTCTATCACAGTGCCATCCGTTTTGTCTCCAAAGCCCCATACACTACCCACCACTGTGACCTGTACGCTCTTGTTGGCTGGTCCTCACTACATGTTCGTCGTACCAAACCCACTGGCTCCAGGCCATCTATAAATCACTGCTAGGCAAATCCCCGCCTTATCTAAGCTCATTGGTCACCATAGCAGCACCCACCCGTAGTCTGCGCTCCAGCAGGTATATCTCACTGGTCATTCCCAAAGCCAACACCTCCTTTGGCCGCCATTCCTTCCAGTTCTCTGCTGCCAATGACTGGAACGAATTGCAAAAATCTCTGAAGCTGGAGACTCTTATCTCCCTCAATAACTTTAAGCATCAGTTGTCAGAGCACCTTACCGATCACTGCACCTGTACACAGCCCATCTGAAATTAGCCCACCCAACTACCTCATCCCTATATTGTTATTTATTTTGCTCATTTGCACCCCAGTATCTCTATTTGCACATAATCTCTTGCACATCTAGCATTCCAGTGTTAATACTATTGTAATTATTCTGCACTATAGCCTATTTATTGCCTTACCTCCATAACTTGCTACATTTGCACACACTGTATATATATTTTCTGTTGTATTTCTGACTTTATGTTTTTTACCCCATATGTAACTCTGTGTTGTTGTTTTATTGCACTACTATGCTTTATCTTGGCCAGGTCGCAGTTGTAAATGAGAACCTGTTCTCAACTGGCTTACCTGGTTAAATAAAGGTGAAATAAAATAAAAATAAATAACTTCATAGTCATTGTACCATTTCAAATCCAAAGTGCTGCAGTACAGAGCCAAAACAACAACAAATGTGTCACAGTCCATACTTATGGAGCTCACTGTAATCACCTACATTTGGTATTGACGGAAACCTGTGTCCACTGTCTGTTGCAAATTTTGAATAAAATTCCATTTGAATTTACTCTACCTGTTGTCCGCTGATTTCGTCCTTTAGTGGTTCGAAATTTGAGACAAAATATCCACAGGAAAGTATTATTAAACCGACTTCAAAACGCAGGTCTCAGTATGTAACGATTTGCTTGCTCATCTTCTGAAGCAGGCCCACAAGATGCGTGCCAAAGTCTAACTAACTAACCAAAGTCTTGCAGGTGTTTACATGGTTTTGCGCATGTGCTGGGTGATAGAAATCTCAACGGCAGTACCGGCGTTTGGAAAAGTCTGTTTAATAATATTTTCTTGTGGATATCTTTTGATCCAATTCCTACCCCCAAAAGGATCAACTGCACAGACAACTGGCAGAGCTTGTGAGAGGGAATATTCCAGTTAATCTCAGACTGTGTAACTAGAGGTATCACAGTCTGATTTGTTAGGCAACTAATTACCCTTCCCTTATTAAACCTGCTCTCTGAAAGCGTCGAGGAAGGAGATAAGTAATTTACTGTCTTATTGTTTTCCCCGGCTTGTCTCTGTCCCAGTGGACTTGTCCTTTGTGGCTAATGGTTACCTATGAAATGTCAATACTGGAAAGGTTGAGCAGTCAGTCAGGGGCTGGTTGGTGTAACAGCTGTGCTAATGCAGCAGAGACCAAGAGGTTAATGGGTTTATTTAGGGTCACTTTGAGTTCATAAAACAGTTGGATAGTTTCCCACACCCAGTCTTGACATGACTTATTCTCTTTCAAATGCTAATGCTAATATCATTAGCTATTTCATCAATAAGTACGCTTGGGGGGCTATCTGTCTCTGCTCTAACCAACGTGTCTTTGTTCTGACAAACACTGCTGTCTTGTTTGGAGGGACAACAGTATAGTGTTGTATAGACTTTTTCTTACAGAGGCAGTTATTTGTCTGAGTTATTGTATAATTTAGAACAGACGAGCCTTTGAACAACAGTAGTGGTTGTGGTTGAAATATGTGGTTCAAGGGCACCACAGACTCGTTCAATGGTCCCCCAGGGATACCGTTAAATGACCTTGTTCTAGGTAGTATATTATAGTGATCCTCGCTATAGGAGCCAAGATACAATTCCCACCCAGTGGGTTAACCCTATTGGTGCAATGTGTAGGGTGTTTCCCTTTCACATCAGCGACCCGGGTTTGCTTAATGCCTACCTGCCGCGTCGTTCGCTAGATTGGTATCAGAAATGGGATGGTGGCCGTGAGGCCATCAGAATGCACAGCCCGGACATGTGAGGGGGCTGAGTAGTCGAAGCACGGGAAGTGCCTTCCCATTTGGTGGGGCAGTGTAGCGATCCTCGCAATATGAGCCATGTTACAATTCCCACCAAGTGGGATAGGCCTATTGGCTCGATGCGTTAGGCGTTTGCCTTTCATGCCAGCGACTGTGATTCGCTTCCCTGCCTCGCTGTTGCCTACAATATCTAGTGATTAGACATGGTCGAGGGGGCACTAAGCTCCCAAATAATACTATCGCTGCCACCTGGTCTCAGCGCATTTTGTATTATTCTGTATGTAAGTCCGAGATACGCCATTTAGTATTATATGTTACGTTTCGTATGGTATGTATTCATTTGTGGATGTCCATCACCCATTTCGTATAACATGTTACGAATTACAATTTGTATTATATGTTACGAATTTGCAAAACGTACAATATGTTATGAATTTGCAAAATGTATGATATGTTAAGAATTCTAGCTAGGTGTCTAACGTTAGCTAGCTGGCTCGGGGTTAGGGTTAAGGTTAGGGTTAAGTTTAGGAGTTAGGTTAAAGGGGAAGGGTTAGCTAAAAGAGTTAAGGTTAGGGTTAGTGAAGGGTTAGCTAACATGCTAAGTAGTTGCAAAGTAGCTAAAAAGTAGTAAGTAGTTGAAAAGTTGCTAATTAGCTAAAAATGCTAAAGTTGTCCATTATGAGATTTGTTGCTAGATGTTCACGTTATATGCCCACCCATCCACCACGACCAACCACCCTACTGTTGTTTTTGCCTTAAGTAACCATCTGTCTTATGTAACCATACCAAACGTAACATATCATACTAATTTGAGTGTCCCGGATTTACCTTTACTATGTTATGTCTAGTCTATGAGACCAGGCTGATCACATGGGCAACAGAGCATGGTGTCTTCCTTTCTCATTGTAATATACAAGGTGGTCTATAGGTCACATTTGTCATCTGACACTGAAGAGAATGTGTTGCCTTTGTGTGCCTTTTTTATGCCCAGGGCTGTGTTTGAATATTATCTTCTCAACATCTCAACATTATAACAGTATCAGCTATTTTTGTTTACAGACCAGATCATGGCAAATAGCCTGGAGCATGACAAACAATATTTAACAGCCGATGCAGTGGATTCACATCTCTTTATATAACATTTCTTACAATGATCTTTGATTGTTGTGGTCAAACAGTGTTATCTAATCATTGAGCTGCAAAATGGGATATTTGTTTGCAGTGATAAAAGTATTCATCTGAGATGCAAGACTTGTTTGTTCCAAGACTGTGCGCATTATAAGGTATTACTCTGTGGGTAGACTTGACCACAAGCTGAATTATTAATTTAACCGCTTCCATCTGCTTAGCAAAAGCTCATATGTGAGAAACACTTCACAAAAGGTCAAGAAGTTTTTTCTTTGACTGTCGAGAAATATGACCACAAAAAAAAAAAGACTTCAACCTGAACGCATCGAATCCTGGTGTTGTGCAATGTTTGTTTTTAATGTTTTATGTAAAAGAGTTCAACACTGAGGAGCTCTATTGGACGACCTGGCTCTGTAGCATAGATAATGGTCAGTGGTGGAAAAAAGCATACTTGAGTAAAAGTAAAGATACCTTAATAGAAAATGACTCAAGTAAAAGTGAAAGTCACCCAGTAAAATACTACTTGAGTAAAAGTTTAAAAGTATTTGTTTTTAAATATACTTAAGTATCAAAAGTAAATGTAATTGATAAAATATACTTAAGAATCAAAAGTAAAAGTATAAAGAATTTCACATTCCTTATATTAAGCAAACCAGACGGCACAATTTGTATTTTTATGGATAGACAAGGGCACACTCCAACACATAATTTACAAACTCAGCATGTGTGTTTACTTATTTTCCACCATAATTTGCAAATAAATTCATTAAAAATCCTACAATGTGATTTTCTGGATTTTCTTTTCTAATTTTGTCTGTCATAGTTGACGTGTACCTATGATAAAAATTACAGGCCTCTCTCATCTTTTTAAGTGGGAGGACTTGCACAATTGGTGGCTTGAACAGAACAGCGCCGGAGAAGATGGCTGCCGTTTTACAGCCCTCTAACCAATTGTACTATTATGTGTGTTTTTCCGCGTTATTTGTAATTTATTTTGTACATAATGTTTCTGCCATCGTCTCTTATAACCAAAAAGAGCTTCTGGATATCAGGACAGCGATTACTCACCTCGTATTGGACGAAGATTTTTTCTTCAACGAGGCGGCCGCGAAGGATATCATACAGACACCCGACAAGGCCCAAATCCCTGTCATTCGCATGAGGAAGAGACGGAGATATCGTGGACGTAGGTCGGGGTGCCTTGTAAGGATCCGACGGCGAGCGAGTAAACTGCCTCTTCCATCAATCCTATTAGCCAATCTTCAATCATTGGAGAACAAATTGGATGACCTAAGATTACGGTTATCCTACCAACGGGACATTAAAAACTGTAATATCTTATGTTTCACCGAGTCGTGGCTGAACGACGACATGGATAACATACAGCTAGCGGGCTATACGCTACATCGGCAGGATAGAACGGCTGACTCCGGTAAGACAAGGGGTGGCGGTCTGTGTATATTTGTAAACAACAGCTGGTGCACAAAATTAAATACTAAGGAAGTCTCGAGGTTTTGCTCGCCTGAGGAAGAGTATCTTATGATAAGCTGTAGACCACACTATTTACCAAGAGAGTTTTCATCTATATTTTTCATAGCTGTCTATTTACCACCACAAACCAATGCTGGCATTAAGATTGCACTGAATGAGTTGTATAAGGCCATAAATCAACAGGAAAACGCTCATCCAGATGCAGCGCTCCTAGTGGCCGGGGACTTTAATGCAGGGAAACTTAAATCCGTCCTACCTAATTTCTACCAGCATATTAAATGTGCAACCAGAGGGAAAAAAACTCTAGACCACCTTTACTCCACACACAGAGACGCATACAAAGCTCTCCCTCGCCCTCCATTTGGCAAATCTGACCATAACTCTATCCTCCTGATTCCTGCTTATAAGCAAAAACTAAAGCAGGAAGCACCAGTGACTCGGTTAATAAAAAAGTGGTCAGATGACGCAGATGCTAAGCTACAGGACTGTTTTGCTAGCACAGACTGGAACATATTCCGGGATTGTTCAGACAGCATTGAGGAGTACACCACATCAGTCACTGGCTTCATCAATAAGTGCATCGATGATGTCGTCCCCACAGTGACCGTACGTACATACCCCAACCAGAAGCCATGGATTACAGGAAACATCCGCACTGAGCTAAAGGGTAGAGCTGCCGCTTTCAAGGAGCGGGACTCTAACCCGGACGCTTATAAGAAATCCCGCTATGCCCTCCGACGAACCATCAAACAGGCAAAGAGTCAATACAGGACTAAGATTGAATCGTACTACACTGGCTCTGATGCTCGTCGGATGTTTCAGGGCTTGAAAACTATTACAGACTACAAAGGGAAGCACAGCCGCGAGCTGCCCAGTGACACAAGCCTACCAGACGAGCTAAACCACTTCTATGCTCGCTCGAGGCAAGCAACACTGAAGCATGCATGAGAGCACCAGCTGTTCCGGATGACTATGTGATCCCGCTCTCCGTAGCCGATGTGAGTAAGACTTTTAAGCAGGTCAACATTCACAAGGCCGCAGGGCCAGACGGATTACCAGGACGTGTACTCCGAGCATGTGCTGACCAACTGGCAAGTGTCTTCACTGACATTTTCAACATGTCCCTGACTGAGTCTGTAATACCAACATGTTTCAAGCAGACCACCATAGTCCCTGTGCCCAAGGACTCTAAGATAACCTGCCTAAATGACTACCGACCTGTAGCACTGACGTCTGTAGCCATGAAGTGCTTTGAAAGGCTGGTCATGGCTCACATCAACAGCATTATCCCAGAAACCCTAGACCCACTCAAATTTGCATACCGCCCCAACAGATCCACAGATGATGCAATCTCTATTGCACTCCACACTGCCCTTTCCCATCTGGACAAGAGGAACACCTACGTGAGAATGCTATTCATTGACTACAGCTCAGCATTCAACACCATAGTGCCCTCTAAGCTCATCACTAAGCTAAGGATCCTGGGACTAAACACCTCCCTCTGCAACTGGATCCTGGACTTCCTGACGGGCCGCCCCAGGTGGTAAGGGTAGGTAACAACACATCTGCCACACTGATCCTCAACACGGGGGCCCCTCAGGGGTGCGTGCTCAGTCCCCCTCCTGTACTCCCTGTTCACCCATGACTGCATGGCCAGGCACGACTCCAACACCATCATTAAGTTTGCTGACGACACAACAGTGGTAGGCCTGATCACCGACAACGATGAGACAGCCTATAGGGAGGAGGTCAGAGACCTGGCCGTGTGGTGCCAGGACAACAACCTCTCCCTCAACGTGACCAAGACAAAGGAGATGATTGTGGACTACAGGAAAAAAAAGAGGACTGAGCACGCCCCCATTCTCATCGACGGGGCTGTAGTGGAACAGGTTGAGAGCTTCAAGTTCCTTGGTGTCCACATCACCAAAGAACTATCATGGTCCAAACACACCAAGACAGTCGTGAAGAGGGCACGACAAAGCCTATTCCCCCTCAGGAGACTGAAAAGATTTGGCATGGGTCCTCAGATCCTCAAAAAATTCTACAGCTGCACCATCGAGAGCATCCTGACTGGTTGCATCACCGCCTGGTATGGCAACTGCTTGGCCTCCGACCGCAAGGCACTACAGAGGGTAGTGCGTACGGCCCAGTACATCACTGGGGCCAAGCTTCCTGCCATCCAGGACCTCTATACCAGGCGGTGTCAGAGGAAGGCCCTCAAAATTGACTTCTCAACAGCTTCTACCCCAAGCCATAAGACTCCTGAACAGCTAATCATGGCTACCCGGACTATTTGCACTGCCCCCCCACCCCATCCTTTTACGCTGCTGCTACTCTGTTAATTATTTATGCATAGTCACTTTAACTCTACCCACATGTACATATTACTTCAACTACCTCAACTAGCCGGTTCCCCGCACATTGACTCTGCACCGTACCCCCCCTGTACATATAGCCTCCCTACAGTTATTTAATTTTACTTCTGCTCTTTTTTTCTCAACACTTTTTTTGTTGTTGTTTTATTTTTACTTTTTTTGTTAAAAATAAATGCACTGTTGGTTAAGGGCTGTAAGTAAGCATTTCACTGTAATGTCTGCACCTGTTGTATTCGGCACATGTGGCCAATAAAATTTGATTTGATTTGACTAAATACTTTTTTCCCCCACTGTACTAGAATGGACATTAACCTTCTTATGATGGAATAAAGGTCAGCCATTTTGGTCAGGGAGTTGGTCAACCATGCTTTGCCAGTGCTGTTATAAGATATTGTGTAAAATAATTAATTTGAAGTAATTATCTGCACTGTAGGCCTATGTCATTGTCATACGTCAGATAGCGCATCGATTCCGCCTGCTCTGATCTGTCTTGTATCTCGCAAAGGGTAATGGGATAGATCCAAAGTAGTCCGGCTACAATGGGCTGTCTAACCAGTGTTGTCAACTTTGTCGCTATATTTAGCGAGTTTTCAGACCCCTCTAGTGACTTTTATTGGTAAATGATTATAGCGACAAATTCAGCTACTTTTCAGGCTGACTTTGGGGAGTTTTGACACATTTAGTAACTTTTCCCACTCAATTCTGACGCAAACGAGAGTGGGAGAAGCTGTTTGTGCAACCGAAGTCACAGCAATGGCGCACACACAGGCAGAGAAGCACAAGGGGTGTGAGGAGGGAGAGGGGCCGAAAATGCTACATAGTGGACCGCAGCTGTGCTGCAAATTGGTGCTGTGAAGTCATCTTGCGCCGGCAACAGCAAAACATCATCTAGCGACTTCTAGCTACAAATCAAGGAGCCAATAGCGGATCTAACTGAAAAATAGTTGGCAACACTGTGTCTAACATTCAAAAATATTACCTAGGTGACATCGTCTGCTGAACCCCATTTCTGACTCATAACAGTCTGAATTAATCTAAGATTAATTGTTTTTTGTTTTTTGGTGAGGGAGTCTTAGTCACCCCATTTTATATCTAGCTAAGGATTTGTCTGCTTTGAAAAGCAGTATTTCTCGAGTTTGACAATGGGCATTAAAGCTAGAATACATTTGTGCAACATTAGCAGCCTGCTAGCTGAGCCAGTCACTGAAACGATGCTGCTAACCAACCAGCTACCTGCTTAGTGCTGTACACACAATGTTGAATGCTATCAACAAAAGCTAGCTAGCTAGCAAGCTACTGTAGTAGTGCTAATTCCAACATTATTATGAGTTTTCATGAAGCAGCTGTTCTGCCGCGAGTCATTGAGTAGCCTCCCATCCCGAGTCAGCTGCTGTGCTCAGCTGACCCAACAAAGCAAGGTAGAGCTAACTTGCTACAGTGTGGGAAAAAAGTATTTGATCCCCTGCTGATTTTATACGTTTGCCCACTGACACAGACATGATCTGTCTATAATTTTTATGGTAGGTTTATTTGAACAGTGAGAGACAGAATAACAACAAAAAAATCCAGAAAAATGCATTTAAAAAATGTTATAAATTGATTTGCATTTTAATGAGGGACATAAGTATTTGACCCCTCTGCAAAACATGACTTAGTACTTGGTGGCAAAACCCTTGTTGGCAATCACAGAGGTCAGACGTTTCTTGTAGTTGGCCACCAGATTTGCACACATCTCAGGAGGGATTTTGTTCCACTCCTCTTTGCAGATCTTCTCCAAGTCATTAAGGTTTTGAGGCTGACGTTTGGCAACTCGAACCTTCAGCCCCCTCCACAGATTTTCTATGGGATTAAGGTCTGGAGACTGGCTAGGCCACTCCAGGACCTTAATGTGCTTCTTATTGAGCCACTCCTTTGTTGCCTTGGCCATGTGTTTTGGGTCATTGTCATGCTGGAATACCCATCCACGACCCATTTTCAATGCCCTGGCTGAGGGAAGGAGGTTCTCACCCAAGATTTGACAGTACATTGCCCCTTCCATCGTCCCTTTGATGCGGTGAAGTTGTCCTATCCCCTTAGCAGAAAAACACCCCCAAAGCATAATGTTTCCACCTCCATGTTTGACGGTGGGGATGGTGTTCTTGGGGTCATAGGCAGCATTCTTCTTCCTCCAAACACGGTGAGTTGAGTTGATGCCAAAGAGCTCCATTTTGGTCTCATCTGACCACAACACTTTCACCCAGTTCTCCTCTGAATCATTCAGATGTTCATTGGCAAACTTCAGACGGGCATGTATATGTGCTTTCTTGAGCAGGGGGACCTTGCGGGCGCTGCAGGATTTCAGTCCTTCACGGCGTAGTGTGTTACCAATTGTTTTCTTGGTGACTATGGTCCCAGCTGCCTTGAGATCATTGACAAGATCCTCCCTTGTAGTTCTGGGATGATTCCTCACCGTTCTCATGATCATTGCAACTCCACGAGGTGAGATCTTGCATGGAGCCCCAGGCCGAGGGAGATTGACAGTTATTTTGTGTTTCTTCCATTTGCAAATAATCGCACCAACTGTTATCACCTTCTCACCAAGCTGCTTGGCGATGGTCTTGTTGTCACGATCGTTTAACGATGAGACGGACCAAGGCGCAGCGTGATAAGCGTACATTTTATTAGTACTTAACACACGAACAAAACAACAAACCAAACGATACGTGAAGTCCTAGGTTAACACAAAACAAACCTTACGGAACAAGATCCCACCACCTAACTGGTGCCAACAGGCAGCCTAAGTATGGTCCCCAATCAGAGACAACGAGCTACAGCTGTCTTTGATTGGGGAACCACCCTGGCCAACATAGAATCTAAACGATCTAGAACAAAACATAGAAAACTATAACATAGAAAATCCACACCCTGGCTCAACATTTAAGAGTCCCCAGAGCCAGGGCGTGACAGTACCAAAGGCGCGGACTGTGACCGCGCCACACCAACACAACAGGGTAGGGGCCGGGTGGGCATTCCGCCTCGGAGGCGGATCCGGCTCCCGACGTGACCACCACTCTCTCTCTACCCCCCCGTTGCGCCCCTGGTCTGGTCTGGCCCCGCTGGCCGGAGCTGGACTGGACACCGGTGGAGCGGATTGCTCTGGCTCCGGAGTGGATCCGCTGACTGGAGTTGGACCGGACCCCGGGGGAGCGGATTGCTCTGGCTCCGGAGTGGAGCAGCTGGAACAGGCACGGGCCGGACTGGGAACATGCACCACTAACTTAGTGCGGGGAGCAGGAACGGGCCGGACCATACTGGGAACACACACCACTGGCCTTGTGCGGGAATCAGGAACGGGCCGGACCGGACTGGTGACACACACCACTTGCTTGGTGCGAGGAGCGGGACTGGGTTTCCTTCTAAACCTCCGCTCCCTCTGCTGCCTAACCAGTTCCTCTCGCCGTGCCTCTACACTCTCCTTCTCCCTCATGACCAATAGCCCCCGTAACCTGGTGGCCTCCTCTCCTAGTCCGCAGATTCGCCCTGTAGCTGCCTCCTGCTGCCCCGTCGTCCACGCCGTGTGCCCCCCAAAAAATGTTCTTGGGGTTGCCTCTCGCGTGTCCGTCGTCGGCGCGGTTGGCGCCGTTTCTCCTCTCCTGCCTGGGCATTTACCTTTGCCCATGGCCCTCTGCCCGCGAATATCTCCTCCCAAGACCACCATTTGCCCACCTGGGACATCGCCATCTTCTCCTCCTGGGCACGCTGCTTGGTCCTCTTATGGTGGGATCTTCTGTCACGATCGTTTAACGATGAGACGGACCAAGGCGCAGCGTGATAAGCGTACATTTTATTAGTACTTAACACACGAACAAAACAACAAACCAAACGATACGTGAAGTCCTAGGTTAACACAAAACAAACCTTACGGAACAAGATCCCACCACCTAACTGGTGCCAACAGGCTGCTTAAGTATGGGCCCCAATCAGAGACAACGAGCTACAGCTGTCTCTGATTGGGAACCACCCTGGCCAACATAGATCTAAACGATCTAGAACAAAACATAGAAAACTATAACATAGAAAATCCACACCCTGGCTCAACATTTAAGAGTCCCCAGAGCCAGGGCGTGACACTTGTAGCCTATTCCAGCCTTGTGTAGGTCTACAATCTTGTCCCTGACATCTTTGGAGAGCTCTTTGGTCTTGGCCATGGTGGAGAGTTTGGAATCTGATTGATTGATTGCTTCTGTGGACAGGTGTCTTTTATACAGGTAACAAGCAGAGATTAGAAGCACTCCCTTTAAGAGTGTGCTCCTAATCTCAGCTCGTTACCTGTATAAAAGACACCTGGGAGCCAGAAATCTTTCTGATTGAGAGGGGGTCAAATACTTATTTCCCTCATTAAAATGCAAATAAATGTATAACATTTTGACATGCATTTTTTTTTTCCATTTTGTTGTTGTTATTCTGTCTCTCACTGTTCAAATAAACCTACCATTAAAATTATAGACTGATCATTTCTTTGTCAGTGGGCAAACGTACAAAATCAGCAGGGGATCAAATACTTTCTTCCCTCACTGTAGCTAGCTAGCTAGCTAGCTACATCCCAAATGGATCTGGCTACCCTCAGGTATCTGAAAATACATGATCAATTGATGTTTACTGATTGCTGTAAAACGCTGCTGATAGAGCTAAATGTGTAATAATCAGAAATGTGTAGTTGTGACTATGCTTTTAAAGAGGTAGTAGATATTAAAACCAAATAGTTCTAACATTTATTTAACAATCCCTTGAAAATTGCACTTAGTTGTCAATGATTTTAGTCGAGCTGGGGGTCACCTTGCCCTCCAGCAGCCAAATCAAACACTATTGTGCCGTTTTATTGATAACATCTTATTAGACTGGTTTGGATTTCTCCCTGACCAATATGACTGCCATTCTCACACCATTCTGGAACTTTGAGGGTTTATGACATAGCCCCTCTAGTAATTTAATAGGATTCTAATGGGTGGGGCAATAATGATGAGGTTATGTTCATCTGTTGATGCGTCCCTCCTCTCTGGAGCTGTCCTGGTGCCAGGTGTGTACTGCCAACACCAACCATATATTCAGAGGGGTGATGTTGGCATGCACTAGCCACATGACTTTACCTAATAGATACATATTATCCATTCAAACGTATGAATAGGGTCAATCATCCTCTGCAAATACGTTTTTAAATACTTTTTTAGAGTTTGCACCAATCAAACAGTGGGGCTCCTTAGAAATGACTCACAGCATACAGTATATTTTATTGTAAATTGTGTCAGGGTAATGTATTGCATAATGACATGGGATACATTTTGAGTTGAGAGCTGATTAGGAACACACTACCGCCCAAAGCAGAACAACATTCAGAATAGTTATATTATTCATATCATGCTTCCTCTGAAAGTGAGGAAGTTGTTTGAAGATAAGAGATGCTAAAGTATACAGTGTATTATATATGTGTACAACTATTTCACTATTCCTACTTCTACAGCCATGCAGTCAGGAAGCAGTTCCACAGCCCAGTGTTAACCACCAGATGAGGCTGATGGATGCAGAGTACAACCCTGACACCAGACAGCCTTCCCCATCAGCAGGGGTGTGGTGAAACCATAATTACCGCCTCTCACTGTCAGCTGTGTAGATAGGCGATCACAACCAGCCACGCCCAACGGGCCTTATTGACTTCCTGTAGTCAGTGTGCTAGTGTGAGTATGTTTTGATCGTCACAGTGGGTCACTCATGTGTAAAGTCTAAATTCATCCTGGTCCAAAATTATTCTGGTACATGCCCAAGAGGTTGGTCCCAAGTACAAAAACAAGCTACTGGTAAGCTGACATCATTTAGGCTATTTTAAAATTGTGAACCCTGTGTGTGTGTTTGTGTTTGTGTGTGTGACTGTATGTGCATGTGTGAGTGCCTATGACTGTGTGTGTGACAGTGTGTGTGTGTGTGTGTGTGTGTGTGTGTGTGTGTGTGTGTGTGCGTACGAGTGAGCGTGTTGTGTGTGTATATTACCTACAACTCCACTGATCACTACTATCTGTCACAGAGCTGTCTGTCAGCCTGTCTGTCAGCCTGTCTGTCCCCTCCTCACTTTGAGCCCAGATCGATGATTTACAAGAAAGGCAGAGCGTTTCCCCGGAACCATTCAGTACATGTCATATGATACTATATTTAGCAGCAGTGAAATTCTATAAGTGTTCTCGATAGTGGTGGGCATCGTTCAGGCTGGGGGACTCTCTGTCCCTGTCCAACGGTGTAGCAATCACTTTCACAGCATGTGAGAGCAGCCATTTAAAATCAACAGAAGCTTACAGTACTTGTTGAGAATGTGTGCTTACTGTACAGTGCTGACCAGTAATACGAGACTGCAATGGATTCTGGGACATCCCCTCAATGACTTGTGTTTCAGAAACATGTGTAAGCCCTGTATGGGCTGCTGGTAGTAAGTAGCCCGCACTGTTCAAATCAATATGTCTACTCCTCATAGGGTCCCACTGTACTGCAGCTTAAAATAATACTCTGTAGAATTATGACTGTTTTG
Organism: Coregonus clupeaformis; assembly: GCF_020615455.1. Taxonomy (NCBI): domain Eukaryota; kingdom Metazoa; phylum Chordata; class Actinopteri; order Salmoniformes; family Salmonidae; genus Coregonus; species Coregonus clupeaformis. Next base: position 33,642,978 of record NC_059204.1, on the reverse strand, counting down.
AGCTCAGTGTTGTGTACATTATGATTATTATAATGACATTATGATTCTAACAGCTTCCTCTGACAAATGAAACATTTGGGTGAGATGATTATGAACTGGCTGTCATTTTTTCGGCTGATATGTGTGTGGCACCCACCAGCCAGCTTCCATGCATCCTTTATCTCACACATTAAAACATTACTGTCTACTTTATAGTCATGCGGTCTATGTTCTAACCCAGGGGATCATTTTACCTGGCAGGGGAAGAAGGGGTCCCCGTGGCGGCACTCTGTAAATGGTCACTGGAGGACTGCCAGCTTGGCTCTTTATATAACACACTGTGCCAACGCTACACTGTCCTCAGCTCAGCTCAGAACAGAGATAATGTGGTACATCAATATGGGTCTGTTCACTCTTGCCTCTAGTCCCTCAGTTGAATTTGGCGAAGCCACACTTAACAGAGGCTCCAGGCAAACTGCTAACTATCAAAAAGTTAAGTAATGTGACCTCAAAGAAGAAGCGGGTTAGAAGAAAAATAAGTATTGTGTAGTTCTGGGTGCCAACTACTGGTCAGAGACTTTGATGACGCAGCAGAAGTGCCAACATCTTTCACGTGTACATGGGCCATGAAATCCCCATGACATTAAAATACACTTTATCAAATGCTCCTTGGGGACTATGGTTAGGTATAACGCGTTTTGAATCCACGTGTGTGATGTGTAGCCTAAGACACATTAGGCTTGATACTCACCATTATCACCCCACCCCCCCAAAAAAAAAAGTTTTCAAGGCAAGGAGTGAAAATAGTACACATTGTGGAAACCTTTATGTGTTTTGATATAAAAAGACAATAGGATCCATTCTTCTGGATGGTCAATATTTGCTTTCCTCTGGTAATAGACCCTTTTTCTTGATGGCAGCCTGTTTTATTGCAATACTGACCAGGTCTTCTGACACGGAACACCATATACCACACAGGAAGATAATCATTTCAGGACCATTTCTTGACAGTACTGCTCATGTAATGAAAGTGAAACCCAAACTTAGTGGGTGTCCATCAACTTGAAAGGGGAACTTTTCTGACATACAGTGCATTCGGAAAGTATTCAGACCCCTTGACTTTTTCCACATTTTGTTACGTTACACCCTTATTCTAAAATGAATTATATTGTTTTTTTTCCGGGCCTCCCGAGTGGCGCAGCGGTCTAAGGCAATGCATCGGTGTCTGCAGGCTGACTTCGGTCGTCAGTTGAACGGTGTTTCCTCCGACACTTTGGCTTCCGGGTTAAGCGGGCGGGTTTTAAGAATCGCGGTTTGGCGGGTCATGTTTTGGAGGACCCATGACTCGACCTTCACCTCCCGAGCCCATTGGGGAGTTGCAGAGATGAGACAAGATCAACATTTGGGAGAGAAATACCATACACACAATACCCCACAATGACAAAGCAAAGAACGTTTTCAAATGTACTAAAATGTTAAACTGAAATATCACATTTACATAAGTATTCAGACCCTTTACTCAGTCCTTGCTGAAGCACCTTTGGCAGCGATTACAGCCTCGAGTCTTCTTGGGTATGACGCTACAAGCTTGGCACACCTGTATTTGGGGAGTTTCTCCACTTCTTCTCTGCAGATCCTCTCAAGCTCTGTCAGGTTGGATGGGGAGCGTCGCCGCACAGCTATATTGAGGTCTCTCCAGAGATGTTCGATCAGGTTCAAGTCCGGGCTCTGGCTGGGCCACTCAAGGACATTCAGAGACTTGTCCCGAAGCCACTCTTGTGTTGTCTTGGCTGTGTGCTTAGGGTCACTGTCCTGTTGGAAGGTGAACCTTCGCCCCAGTCTGTGGTCCTGAGCGCTCTGGAGCAGGTTTTCATCAAGGATCTCTCTGTACTTTGCTCCGTTCATCTTTCCCTTGATCTTGACTAGTCTCCCAGTCCCTGCTGCTGAAAAACATCCCCACAGCATGATGTTGCCACCACCATGCTTCACCGTAGGGATGGTGCCAGGTTTCCTCCAGACGTGACGCTTGGCATTCAGGCCAAAGAGTTCAATCTTGGTTTCATCAGACCAGATAATCTTGTTTTTCATGGTATGTGAGTCCTTTAGGTGCCTTTTGGAAAACTCCAAGCTGGCTGTCATGTGCATTTTACTGAAGAGTGGCTTCCGTCTGGCCACTCTACCATAAAGGCCTGATTGGTGGAGTGCTGTAGAGATGGTTGTTCTTCTGGAAAGCTCCCATCTCCACAGAGGAACTCTGGAGCGCTGTCAGAGTGACCATCGGGTTCTTGGTCACCTCCCTGACCAAGGCCCTTCTCCCCCGATTGCTCAGTTTGGCCAGGTGGCCAGCTCTAGAAAGAGTCTTGGTGGTTCCAAACTTCTTCCATTTAAGAATGATGGAGGCCACTGTGTTCTTGGGGACCTTCAATGCTGCAGAATTTTTTTCCCCTTCTCCAGATCTGTGCCTCGACACAATCCTGTCTTGGAGCTCTACGGACAATTCCTTCAACCTAATGGCTTGGTTTTTGCTCTGACATGCGCTGTCAACTGTGGGACCTTATATAGACAGGTGTGTCCCTTTCCAAATCATGTCCAATCAATTCAATGTACCACAGGTGGACTCCAATCAAGTTGTAGAAACATCTTAAGGATGATCAATAGAAACAGGATGCACCTGAGCTCAATTTTGAGTCTCATAGCAAAGGGTATGAATACTTATGTAAATAAGGTATTTCTGCTTTTTTTCTGCTTTTTTTTGCCAAAAGTTCTAAAAACCTGTTTTCGCTTTGTCATTATGGGGTGTGTAGATTGATGAGGAAAATTTTTTATTTAATCAATTTTAGAATAAGGCAGTAATGTAAAAAAAAATGTGGGAAAAGGGAAGTGCTTTCAGAATGCACTGTAGATATAGACTGCCTCAAGGAGATAATCACTGATAGATCTCGTTGAGATTGTTCATTTATTTAACAGTTTTGGCAAAGATCTAAAGATTCTCGCTTGATTTATGTTCTTTTTACAGTTCTAGCAGACCCATTTATTTCCTCTTATCTCTCTTTCTTCAACTCTCTCCGTCTCTCTAACACTCAAACACACAAACTGACACACACCAAGTCCTAAGCAATAAGATGGTTGTCTCCATGGTGACAGGCAGGGACTGTAAGGTTAGATAAAATATAGATGTTTCATCGCTAAGCTCTCAGCTCAGCTGCTCAGTTGGCATTACTATTGGCATTTCTGAACGTCTCTTTCAACAGCCGCAGTGAGAGACTATGCCATAAGAGACTATAATAAAGACAGCACAGAAATGGATTGAATACAACACAACACTTACAGTAAGTACCAGAAAGTACCAATTCATTCTTGGGTAAATAGTAAATACCTTATTCATTCTATGCTGCTAAATTATTATTTGAGAGGGCTACTCCATGTGGCACTATAGGGACATTGCTTAGATCACAATGTTGCTAAGGGCTTATTGTTCATCAACACTGGGGTTTTCCTCTTCTTTCTCTACCAGGATCAGGGACTCATTCACTCACTCACTCTGCGTTAGCAGTCTGTCACTGGAAGTTAGTCAGGGGACAATATGATGTGTCACTATCCAACAAAAACCTGTACGCTCTTGTTGACTGGCCCTCACTACATATTCGTCGCCAAACCCACTGGCTCCAGGTCATCTATAAATCACTGCTAGGCAAATCCCCGTCTTATCTTAGTTCACTGGTCACCATAGCAACACCCACCCCGTAGTCTGCGCTCCAGCAGGTATATCTCACTGGTCATCACCAAAGCCAACACCTCCTTTGGCCGCCATTCCTTCCAGTTCTCTGCTGCCAATGACTGGAACGAACTGCAAAAATCTCTGAAGCTGGAGACTCTTATCTCCCTCACTAACTTTAAGCGCCAATTGTCAGAGCAGCTTACCGATCACTGCACCTGTACACAGCCATTCTGAAATTAGCCCACCCAACTACCTCATCCCCATATTGTTATTTATTTTGCTAATTTGCACCCCAGTATCTCTATAAGTCTTTGAAATTGTTGCATGTTGCGTTTATATTTTTGTTCAGTATAGATTTTGGAACATTGCTGCAGGGACTTGCTTACATTCAGCCACAAGAGCATTAGTGAGGTCGGGCACTGATGTTGGGCGATTAGGCCTGGCTGGCAGTCGGCGTTCCAATTCATCCCAAAGGTGTTCAATGGGGTTGAGGTCAGTTCTTCCACACCGATCTCGACAAACCATTTCTGTATGGACCTCGCTATGTGCACAGGGGCATTGTCATGCTGAAACAGGAAAGAGCCTTCCCCAAACTGTTGCCACAAAGTTGGAAGCACAGAATCGTCTAGAATGTCATTGTATGCGCTGCATGAGGCAAGTGGAACTAAGGGGCCTAGCATGAACCATGAAAAACAGCCCCAGACCATTATTCCTCCTCCACCAAACTTTACAGTTGACACTATGCTTTGGGGCAGGTAGCGTTATACTGGCATCCGCCAAACCCAGATTAATCCGTTGGACTGCCAGATGGTGAAGCGTGATTCATCACTCCAGAGAACGCGTTTCGACTGCTCCAGAGTCCAATGGTGGCGAGCTTTACACCACTCCAGACGATGCTTGGCATTGTGCACAGGGTTGTGTACAGCTGCTCGGCCATGGAAACTAATTTCATGAAGCTCCCGACGAACAGTTCCTGTGCTGATGTTGCTTCCAGAGGCAGTTTGGAACTAGGTAGTGAGTGTTGCAACCGAGGACAGATTTTTACGCGCTTCAGCACTCGACGGTCCCGTTCTGTTAGCTCTTGTGGCCTACCACTTCGCGGCTGAGCTGTTGTTGCTCCTAGACGTTTCCACTTCACAATAACAGCACTTACAGTTGACCGGGGCAGCTCTAGCAGGGCAGAAATTTGACGAACTGACTTGTTGGAGAGGTGGCATCCTATGACGGTTCCACATTGAAAGTCACTGAGCTCTTAGTAAGGACATTCTACTGCCAATGTTTGTCTATGGAGATTGCATGGCGGTGTGCTCGATTTTATACACCTGTCAGCAACAGTGTGGCTGAAATAGCCGAATCCACTACTTTGAAGTGGTGTCCACATACTTTTGTATATATAGTATATCTTTGGCAAGGCCACAGGGGCTTAGGGGGACCCAAGGACACTAGGATGACGATTTCCAGAACACACCAACTTAACAATGTGCTGCTGCTCAACATGCACCCACATCCGCTATGTACCATTAGGGGAGTGTGTCAATGCTCTGAAACAACGAGGAATACTTTCCAGTAATGTTGGCAGCTATCCATGTAGTATACCAGAGCACATTGTGTTTTGAAAGATCAGTGCACTGGGAACATAAGCATGGCTGCTCAGGCTATTCCTAATCTTCACTGCTAGCGTATTCTTTCCTCTTCCCAATCATCACATACACTTGCGCATAAATCATCACGCGTTCTGTTTAATGTTACATGTCACAAATATTTCCATTCCTTTAAAGAAAGGCAATCTGAACACAGTGGACACTCTACTGCATCTTGGCTCGGATTTCGCCATGGGAAGCCCCACCTAATGTGAGGAAATAACAGTATAAACAGCCTGTACTTTACATTTTTCATCCGATGTTTACAGTTCACCTCCTTTGAAATATGTCCCATTGTGGCGTTACCCGTGTCTATTAAAAGCAATTTGGGTTAGTCATATCATCCACTCAATGCAAACGTCTGGCAACGTTTGCCAAGAGCAAAGTGCAATCAACACTGGCAACACTGCTGATTTGTTGATCACCCAAACTAGACCAGGACATGAACAAATACTTAGACACAAGTCGTCTCTCATCTTTTTATGGTCTGAGTTGTCTGTAAACCATGACAGTGGTCGTTAAAAATGTATATTCCTCTGTTCCACAGCTCCCCCCTCCCCAGTTCCCCCTCCCAAACCCCTCCAAAACAAACGGCATGATTTCTTTCTATATGGTGACTACTGTGTGGTGTACCTGCTGGGTCAAGGATAGCACCTGACCTTTGATGTTCTCCCTCAGTGCTTTGGAGGCAGCGAAGCATGTGATAATAAAGAAATTGTCATTTATCTCCAAGGTGGGCTAGGTGGCTAGGTGATAAAGGGATGGGAGACAGAGTGTGTGTGTGTGTGTGTGTGTGTGTGTGTGTGTCAGAGCTGCTGTGAGGGGGCAGTGGAATGTGCTGGGCCAGATTAGGGAGTAGAGGAATGGGATTGTGCTGTGAGCTAGGCTGCTGACAGGTGGAATTGCTCTGTGATGTTTTACCCCCAGATAGAGAGATGAGACCAATAACAATGCTAATCCTTTGGGTTTTATAACCAGGAATAATTTATTAAATACTGTATGTGGGAAAAATAAAAACAAAAGCTTAAATAAACAATGGTGCGACGGAGATGGACTTTAATATTATATTAAAAACGCATTCAGATTTAGCGTATTTCTAAAAGTTTGGCAAGTTACTTTATGTGTTGAACAAAGGTTAGTTTGGTAACGCAAGAAAGCATGATTGGGGTGACGCAAGGTTATGAGAATTCCAAAAGAGCTATTTCTATTTAAATTCCGTAGGTATCAAAATGTGTGAAACACAGCAATTTACTGAGACATGTTACTTGAGCAATCAGTGTCATCCAGAGTGATGAAAATGATTAGGATACTACTGCCTCTGCCTGGACCAGAGGGCTGGAGCACAGAGGGAAACACAGACCTCATCAAGTAACATGGTGCTTGTTCAGCAAGCCCTAATCTTTAGATACAGTAGCTATATTTTTGACAGTTCTGTTGTATATCAGACAAATGTGGCATGTAGTATATACTCGGCTGGTAGTGTGATGAATGGGTTAACTCATACGGTCTACTAATGCTCATGAGTCAGAGGAGAATGGCATTTGGGCACATGGCTACTTAGCATACAGTCGCATGTCGTGTGTTAAAGGGCACTTATGTTATTCTTATTGTTATTAAATGTGGCAACACATTGAAAAGAACCTACGGATTCAGTCTTGCATATTTAGCTATGACCAAGCATCATTACAGGGAGCATGTCAGATGCTGTACTACTGCGAAGAGCAAACACCTTGTTGTCCTACACTAGGTCTTTCCAACCCTGTTCCTGGAGAGCTACCGTCCCGTAGGTTTTCCACTCCAACCCTAATCTAGCGCACCTGATTCTAATAATTAGCTGGTTGATAAACTGAATCAGGGTAGTTACAACTGGGGTTGGGGCGAAATACCTACAGGAGGGTAGCTCTCTAGGAACAGAGTTGGAGAGCCCTGTTCTAGACTGATTTGAGTTCACATGCGTTATCTGCAGGTGAGGTAGGAGGGGATAAAACACATGCAGGATCAGTCCTCAGGGGATGTTCATGGAAAGAGCAAAGACGGACGCCGTCAGGTCATGGCCGGTTTCCACCACCATCAAGAGCCTACAGAGCATCCTGGACTTCGCAAATTTCTACCGGCGTTTAATCAGGTCCTTCAGCTCCATGGCCGCCCGCTCACCTCTCTCCTTAAGGGGGGGCCTCAGAAGCTGGCCTGGAACCCTGAGGCTGACGCTTCCTTCAAGAGGCTGAAGGAGAGGTTCACCACAGCGCCCCTCCTAAAACACCCAGATCCAGCTCGTCCTTTCATCCTGGAGGTGGACGCATCTGAGGAGGACGTGGGTGGGGTCCTCTCCCAGCGTTAAGGTAAGCCAGAGAAAATGTATCCCTGTGCCTTTTTCTCAAAAAAGCTTACCCCCGCAGAGAGGAACTATGGAGTTGGAGACAGGGAGCTGTTGGCGGTGGGCCTCACTCTGGAGGAATGGAGACACTGGCTGGAGGGCGCAGTCCATCCATTCCGGATTCTCACTGACCACCGGAATTTGGAGCACATACGGGCAGCGAAACGGATGAACTCTCATTAAGCCAGGTGGGCCCAATTTCTGACTCGCTTTCAGTTTATTCTGTCCTACCGCCCAGGATCCTAGAATGTGAAAGCCGACACACTCTCCAGGATGCACCATACCAGAGAAAGGAAGGATCTGGGGGGTCCTATCCTGCCCTCGTCTCTCATCATTGCACCTGTCGTTTGGGATGTGGACGAAGACATCCGCAAAGCGGCTCAGGAGGACCCAGCGCCTGCCAATGCCCCTCTGGGGCGCATGTATGTACCCACCAGGGTCCGTGACCGCCTGCTGATCTGGGCGCACACCCCCCTTACGGCAGGGCACTCCGGTATGACGTGCACCCTACATTCTCTCTCACAAAAATACTGGTGGCCCACCTTGGATACTGATGTCTCCCGCTATATCAACTCCTGTTCCGTATGTGTCCAAACGAAGACACCTCGGAACGCCCCAGCAGACAAACTAGTTCCTCTCCCAGTGCCTCAGCGACCTTGGTCACACCTGTCCATAGAGTTTGTCACCGACCTCCCACGTTCTGACGGCTTCACCACAGTCCTGGTGGTCGTAGATCGGTTCTCCAAATCATGCTGTTTTTTGCCACTAACTGGTCTTCCTTCTGCTCTCCAGGTCACTGAGGTCCTGTTCCAACAGGTCTTCCAGAATTATGGACTTCCGGAGGACATCGTCTCGGACCGTGGCCCCCAATTCACCTCCCGAGTGTGGAAGGCTTTCCTGGAGAAGATCGGGGCCACGGTCAGCCTCACTTCCAAGCCGACCGCCACCGCTGTGAGGCCTCCGTATTCCAGTCTGGTGATCATGTCTGGCTGTCCACTAAAAACCTCCCTCTCCGCCTGCCATGCAAGAAACTGAGCCCCCGGTTTATGGGGCCATTTAAGGTCCTCCGGCGGATAAATGAGGTATCGTACCAGCTGCTCTTTCCCCTCATTACCATGTCTCTCCTCAAGCCGGTGGTTCCTGGTCCTCTGGTGAATGCCGTCCCCCGGGGTACACCCCCTCCGCCCCTGGACATTGACGGGATTCCGGCGTACGCGGTGAGGGACCTGCTGGACTCCAGGTTCTGTGGGGGACGGCTCCGTTACCTGGTGGACTGGGAGGGGTATGGTCCTGAAGAGAGGAGCTGGGTTCCGGCTGGGGACGTTCAGGACCCCAACCTATTTCGGGACTTCCACCATCGCCGCTCTGACCGGCCCGCTCCTCGTCCTCGGGGTCTTCCTCCTGGCTGGCGGCATCCTGCAGCGGGAGCCTCTCATCTCTCATCACCACCCCTATATAGCCCTGGACTGTTCAGTGTTGTGTTGTGTGTGATTGTTAGTGTCATGTCCTGTACTCACTCTTTGTTGTTCTCTTGCTCAGTGTTAAGTAAACCTTTACATTGTTGATTCTGCGTCACAGAAACCAGAGAGCTAAACATGAAAAGCTCTGCTGTGGCATTACATTATGTAATACATGCCAAGATGAATAGACACATTTTGAAACTAGTTTATTACAATGATAGTATTTTCAGAAACAGGAAGCCTTTTGTCGATAGAAGAATGTGTTCCACACATCTACAGTTAAATTACTGTTTTAAAATAACACCAGTTTGACAGATTTCCTACAGTTTGGGAAACCAAGTAAAGTGAAACTAAACATGAGAGCAGCGATCGTTCTGCTTGACCAGCCTTATGGCTACTGTCCAGTGGCGACCCATCATTCAGGGCAGGTTTTCTAGCAAAAGAAAGCTGCATACAAACATGGCAGCTCCAAAATGCAGGTGTTTCAGCCTAGCTTCTGTGGTGGTGGGGCAGCCAGTGGAAAATACGGAGCGTAGGTGTTGGTAATGTTCTCTAGTTGCGCCGCGATTGGCTCAGTGTTCTATCTCTCATGGGGACACTACGTCACCGCCAAGTCTAAGGCTAGAGCTCGAAATTTCAAGCCCCTCGGGTGCTGCCATAGAGTTACATTAGAAGTGCCCATCCAAGAAGGCTCAAGGTCATTGGCCACAGATAAAATGACTTCAAATCACGTTATATCTACAGTAGCTTTGATTGGACTGATCATGTCAACATCATACTTCCTAAGTCTTAACTAGCAGTCATCATCATGAATCAAGTCGACAATCTACTGGCAAATCCTTTTTAATCCTTGTCATATGAAGAGAAATAATGAAGAGAAATTATAGATAAAATGTATCAGTGCTCATCGGCCATTGGACATAAACATTACACAACAAGTTGGAAATGGCAAATTCTACAATTAGTGGTTTGGAAGGAATCAGTGGCTAACTGCAAGAATTGCAAAGCAATCACTAGCCTGTTATTCAGTGGAGTGGCTGTGTGGTCCCAAATCTGGGTTTAAGGGTCTCTTTTCCAAATGTAAAATGATAAACATTCAACATTGGCCATGCTGTCAATGAAACATGATTTGTGCCACGCTCAAAACAACTTAACTCAGAACTGCCAAATCTGACTTCAATGAGTTCATGACGATTGGGAACTTGGGAAAAAACAAGCTCCGACTGGGAAAATACGTTCAACTCGGAATTGTAAATCCGGAACCCGGGCCTTTTTCTAGAGCTACGACTTGATGATCGCTGACGTCATCATGATTCAACCTTGTTTTTGTCAGAGATCCCAGTTGTCTTGAAGGCACCATAAATCCAGAGAATGGCAGACTTTGATGACAAAGTCTGATGACAGAATTTGCCCACGAAGGACCGCCGCGCCACCTTCCTGTTCAAGTGAGCACAACAAGGTGAGTCTAAAAATGTATTGTATGCTGCTGCATAAATTATGTAATATGCCAGGGAAATATGTATACTGTATGTTACGAACCCCGTGGCTTTAAACGTCTAGAGTGGATGGACAAGAGACCCGTAACATAATTCATGCGAATTAGAAGCGTGACATGGAACAGTGAGAACAAAAACTACACGACAACCATAAGCTACCGTCAAACATAAAAGGTTTATTTTTGAACACACGGTAAAGGTTTGGGAAAAAGGGCTGAGCAGGACCCAAGAAATGAAACAATAGTGTAAAAAAACCCTAACTGATCTTGCCTGCCTCAAGAACCGCTAAGCTACTGCTAATCATACAAAAATACAGTGGGTGGTCCGCTCAGGTCTAACTAGTGTTTTTAGACAGTTTTCTTCCTACGGGTAATGTACGCCCGAGGGCAACTTGCTTAAATTCCCCTTTTCCCAGAAACACACAAAGTTACCAAACAGAGTAACCAGTAAATGAGTGAGAACACAGGACACCACAGTATCCATACTCACATACAGAAATTAGTCTCTCTCAAAACAAACACAACTGACCGGCTTTTAAACAATGGGATGTGTGATTGAAAAACCAGAAACAGGTGGTGCAATGCAGAGGAATGTCCACTGATTGGTCCACCTCAACAATCAGCAGACACCCCAACGACCACCAATCAGGAACATAAAGGACACCTGTGATTAGGGCAGAAGGAGAGGAAAAACACAAAAAGACACAGGATACCTGTATCCGTAACACTGTAGCTAAGAAAGTAATACTAAGTGTATGTTGTGTAGTAAGCTGTTAGTAGCCCATGTGCCTCACTCTAATAATTTGGTCTATTTTCCCCTCTTAATTTTGCCTACTGTTCTGACTTGGTGGTGCACATGTAGCCTATAACCTGTTTTAGAGAAATGTAATCATCAAATATTGTAAGAGCTTTCATTGTCTGCTTATATGCCCCCTTTATTTATCCTATGGTTCTGACTTGGTGTACAGGGAAAACACTGTAAGAACGGCCCATATTCTGAATTCTGTCGCTGTACATTTCAAAAGTGCTGAACAAATAGTTATATTGACTACGTCCGTCCTAGCTCGCTCATTAAAGTCTTAATCGAAATTACGGATTGCCTCTTATCCGCTTGTCGTCCCCTTATGCCATAGTTTGTACATCTCAGTTGTTAGTAGAAACCACATTTGTTTAAGCAAGTCAGCCATATCAGCTATGTTTTTTTTAAAGGCAGTTAATGAGGCTGAATAAACTGTTTCGCTGCCAGACAAGACTCCGCTGATAGCCAGGTGTAGCAGTGGTAAGGTGTTGGGACTGCTGTTGGGACTCTGCTGTTGGGACAGCTTTATGTAGGCCCTAACAGTTTGTGGGCACCGTTTGTCACCGTTATGGTGCAATTACTGTATTGTTTAGTGTTGTGTTGTGGCGTTGCTGGCATGCATCCCACTAGTTTTTTTGTTGTTGTTGCCCCACCAAGATTTACATGCTAAAATCGCTGCTGCTACTTCCCACTAGAGTCTATAGCCGACCCACACACAGTATCTATATGTTGTTAAGAATTATATTTTCTGATGATTATTCCCTATTGGAATTTGGTCTCTAGGTACCTTCTGGAAGGCCAGAGTTCACCTTAAAGCAGGTCTCAGTAACTGGTATCTGAGCACCTGAGCCATAAAATCCCCCATGGGTGTCCTTCAGCGATTAAGATGTTTAAAGTGTATAGTCTATTCAACCCCAAGGTCTACACCTTGATTTAATGTTTTGGCACCGGGCATGGAAGGCTGAAACAGCGAACAGATAAGGCAATAGGTCAGCCCTCCCTGCTGGAGGGTGAGAGATTTGCTGCAAACCTCTTAGAGGAAAGTGTCTGTCTCCCCATATGTCTGACTATGTCTGTCTATTAAACCTTTAAATATAGAAGCTGTTCATCTTATATTTTGCATGAAGCATTTCTCCACTCCATGACCGGTTTTCAATTCCTAACATTTGGTGCTGCGAGCAGAGTGGGCTTCTCATCACCGGAGGACACGTGACAAAAGAGGTGAGTGCTTTTTCATATTAATTTAGAATTATATTAATTTGATATAGTCGCACCATCTCACATGTAAGAGAGCATTTCTCCACAGCTTGACCGTTTTTTTTTAATGAAGAGAAAACAACACCTTAAAAAAATCCATAAAAATATAATTATTGTGCAATTTATATCAATAGGCTACATTTAGGTTTTTCTTTCATTATCTTAGGCTATCTGGCATAAGTACATAAGCCTAAGCTTCAGGGCCTAACTGTATGGGCAACAAATAGCTCACACGCCAATAGCCAAGTGCATTTGGGAACGGGCAGAAAAAGTTAATTTAGGCTATCTGGCATTAGTTCTTAAGCCTATGCTTTAGGGCCTAACTGTACACATGCCAAATAGCCTACACGCCAATCGCCAAATGCATTTGGGAACGGGCAGAAAAAGTTAAAGTCCATCCACGGAGGCAAAAAGGACAATATTTGAATTTAATTCAATAAGAGAAAAGCTGCGAGATGGAGAGTTGAACATAAAGAGAAAGAGAAAGATTTGGTGAAGTGGTAAAAGAGGATGATAGCAGTGCCGGCTATGTTATGTGTGATGATTGTGAGGCGCTATACAAATTTGACAGTCACAAGACGGGGACTTCAAACAGGCCTTTTGCACACTGTTCAGATGGGTTAAACGGAAACTGAAATCTGGACACCGACTGTAGGTCTATAACCTCTCACATAGCCTTAATATTAACTCCTGCAGAATTAAGCATTTCTTGCAGTAAAATGATACACCAAATGTAAGCTACATTTTGACTCAGGAATAGGAGTGGAGAAATATGATTTATTTCTTTCAGCATCTTCAGAGAATGCAAATGCTCAGTTAGATACCGTCTGTAGAGGTGCTATCTTTATCAGCATCATAAAAGCTGATAGTATTTCAACCACATAAAACATGCATCCAAGCCGAACTGAAATCTTATCAAAAATACACTACCGTTCAAAAGTTTGGGGTCACTTAGAAATGTCCTTGTTTTCGAAAGAAAAGCAATTTTTTTGTCCATTACAATAACATCAAATTGATCCGAAATACAGTGTAGACATTGTTAATGTTGTAAATAGCTATTGTAGCTGGAAATTGTCTTCTGAAACTCATCAGTCTACTCTTGTTCTGAGAAATGAAGGCTATTCCATGCGAGAAATTGCCAAGAAACTGAAGAGCTCGTACAACGCTGTGTACTACTCCCTTCACAGAACAGCGCAAACTGGCTCTAACCAGAATAGAAAGAGGAGTGGGAGGCCCCGGTGCACAACTGAGCAAGAGGACAAATACATTACAGTGTCTAGTTTGAGAAACAGGTCATCAACTGGCAGCTTCATTAAATAGTACCCACAAAACACCAGTCTCAACCTCAACAGTGAAGAGGCGACTCCGGGATGCTGACCTTCTAGGCAGAGTTGCAAAAAAAAGCCATATCTCAGACTGGCCAATAAAAAGAAAAGATTAAGATGGGCAAAAGAACACAGACACTGGACAGAGGAAAATTGGAAAAAAGTGTTATGGACAGACAAATCGAAGTTTGAGGTGTTCGGATCACAAAGAATAATATTTGTGAGACGCAAACCAAATGAAAAGATGCTGGAGGAGTGCTTGATGCCATCTGTCAAGCATGGTGGAGGCAATGTGATGGTCTGGGGGTGCTTTGGTGGTGGTAAAGTGGGAGATTTGTACAGGGTAAAAGGGATCTTGAAGAAGGAAGGCTATCACTCCATTTTGCAACGCCATGCCATACCCTGTGGACGGCGCTTGATTGGAGCCAATTTCCTCCTACAACAGGACAATGACCCAAAGCACAGCTCCAAACTATGCAATAACTATTTAGGGAAGAAGCAGTGAGCTGGTATTCTGTCTATAATGGAGTTTCTAGACGATTCTGTGCTTCCAACTTTGTGGCAACAGTTTGGGTAAGGCCCTTTCCTGTTTCAACATGACAATGCCCCAGTGCACAAAGCGAGGTCCATACAGAAATGGTTGGTGGAGATCGGTGTGGAAGAACTTGACTGGCCTGCACAGAGCCCTGACCTCAACCCCATTGAACACATTTGGGATTAATTGGAACGCCGACTGCGAGCCAGGCCTAATCGCCCAACATCAGTGTCCGACCTCACTAATGCTCTTGTGGCTGAATGGAAGCAAGTCCCCCGCAGCAATGTTCCAACATCTAGTGGAAAGCCTTCCCAGAAGAGTGGAGGCTGTTATAGCAGCAAAGGGGGGACCAACTCCATATTAATGCCCATGGTTTTGGAATGAGATGTTTGACGAGCAGGTGTCCACATACTTTTGGTCATGGGTGTGTACATACAGTATTTACCTAAATTCCCTCTTACCCCTGCACATCGACTCGGTACTGGTACCCTGTGTATTTATTCATTTATTTTTAACCAGAGCAACCTACAGTAGTGAGTGCATACATTTCATACTTTTTTTGCTCCGTACTGGTCCCCCGTGGGAATCGAATCCACAACCCTGGCGTTGCAAGCGTCATGCTCTACCTGAGCCACACGGGACCTACATATATAGACAAGTTACCGTTACTATTTGTTATATTATTTGTATATTTCTCTCTCTGCGTTGTTGGGAAGGCCCCGTAAGTAAGCATTTCACTGTTAGTCTACAGCTGTTGTTTTACGAAGTATGTGAAAAATACAATTTTAATTTGATTTGACATCCAAGTTTTGACATCCCAGATCTCAGAACTGTTTTGTAGTGAATTCTTCTTTCATAACCCATTTAAGGTTCTCACCTCAAAGGTACCTAAAGTACAGAGTATCAAAATCCTGATACATTTGTAAATCCTTATGGCTCTGAAATGTCAATCTGGGTTCAGCCATAATGTTCTATCTGACTCTTCTGAATTAGACATGTTCAGTTTTTATGAAGACTAGCTATTTGAATGCATAAACGATAGAATAACACTATTTTACCAAGATAGAGTCAGAACACATCATCAAATACATTAAGAAATGTATTGTAGGTATATTGTTGGTTAAGGGCTCGTAAGTAAACATTTCACAGTAAGGTGCATGTGACAAATTTTATTTAATTTGATTATGATCATCAGACGAATTACTGTCATCACTGAACAACAATATGGCAACATCATTTACTCAAAAATTTCTGACAGTGTTGTTTTTTTGCTTGCCAGCCATTATTGCTGGCTAGACAAGCCTAGACCATACTTAGTGGGAGATGGCAAAGACGTGTTCTGATTGGTCCATCTGTATTTGTTCAGGCTTGTGATTGGATTGCAGATAGAACCTTATAGTGCCAAGTTCAAATGGGTTTATGCAGATAGAACTTTCTAGTTTTTCATTTTTTCACTTAAAATTTACATTTACAAAAATCTAATTTCACAGACATATGAAGAACCATCTAAAGATCAATGATATGTGACTAACACGTTTTTGACAAAAAAAAATGTCAGATAGAACCTTGTCGCAAGGTCTCTAAATGCTAAATCACCTTGAGCTTTAGTTTCGCTACTTTGCGTCACGCATGTCTATACAGTGCAATAGGGTAGAGTGTAGTGTGATCTAGATTCCTCTCATCATTTCACGATGTGATTGTGTGTGTGACCAGGGGGAAGATGGGGAGAGGGACTGGGTGTGGTGGCTCTCAGGCCTCTCTAGGACGGGTGACTCTCCTCCCAGCCGGCCCTGATCTGTAGGGAGCAGAGGAATAGCAGAGGAAAACAGATGTGACCTGACCTCACCTTCAACTGCTTTTATATCCTGTATCTGTCCTCCATGACTGGTGACATCAGACCCCACATTTGCTAGATCTCAGCTTTAGAATGTGTTAGGAATTACATTTCCACGTTTGACAGATTTATTGAGTGTTTTCAGCAATGCGTTTGTTTGGATACCTTCAATGTGTTAAGTTTGGAGAGAAATGTTTTCCTATTTGAGAACCTTGTCTAGCCAAACTATTTCCTGCTTCAGCACTGAAATTCACCACCTCTGGCATTCACGATACAACTTTGCTGTGTGTGCTTATATTTGATTATTATTATTATTATATTTGCACCAAAATACATATTTTCAATTAATTTCATGGAACTGATAGTGTTTTGTTTTATTGACAGAGGAAACAATCATGAAAATGTAATGAGAAATACATATTATTGAAGTTCATTGAAGTCTGATAACAATACGGAGCATAATCCAATTAAACATTTTCCCAAAGACTATATTACTACCTAAATGTACGCTTGTACTGACAGAAAAACACATGAGAACACTGAAACATTTCACAGTTCAACAACCTTAGGGACTGTTTTAGGGATACCTTTTCCAAGAAAAACAGTGTGTGAACAGAAAGATCTGTTCTCAGTAGTGGACTGCCCAGAACAGAGTGACGGAGAGGAGTCGTAGATGGCCTATGCTCCCAGAGGAGCGATGGGCATGAGTAAGTAAGTATTGCCAGAGTGGAGAACAGACAAATGGATGGAGACAGAGAGAGTGAAGAAAGACAGAGAGATCATTCTGCCCGTGTCATCCATGTGAATGATGTGGTCATTTACTCATTCCCACTGATAGGTAACCCACTGGGCACAGATGTCAGCATCTAGTTTTGGTTTACATTTCATTGAGTTGTCAACTAACGTGAATTCAACATGAAATCAACAAAACATTTCACCATGTCATTTCACCATGCCCCCTCAAAATGCCCTGACGTTGATTACTTTTTGCAAATCCAATTAGATTTCCACGTTCAATGTCATCACAGATTTTTGGGGTTAAAATTACAGTGGAAACAATGTTGATTGAACCAGTTTTTGCCCAGTGGAAAGTGAGGATACTAATGCGCTAGAAATTGCACTGACACCTACACCATTGCGCAAAATGGTACGCAGCATCATCTGGATATGTGTGAAACAAAAGTTCAACATTCACCTTCTGCTACCATTTCCGTCAAGCTGTCTACGCATACAATTTGATGCATACGTTCGATAAATCCAATGTATGCACTACACAGAACGCACTGCAACTGCCTCTGCAATGCAATGCTGCAAGGCAAATGAAGCGTTCCATTGGAAATGAATGTACCTCTGGTGTACCAAAACGCAATGACGCTGTCGGTGTGATTGAGGCGTTACTGTCAGTCAGTCAGAGAGTAAGCAGTGTGTCTCAGCCCGTGGCTTGATCATTTTTTATTTATACTATTAATTTAGTCAATCGGTCCAAGTATGCATCTCACGCTCTGATGCATTAAGAATTAATGCAGCCAATACAGCAGTCTTAGACGGACAGAGAGCTGTGACTGATTGAGAATGGAGTTCTCTCTGCCTCAGGGTTATTCGCACAGGGACTGTAAGCACTCAGAGAGAGAGAGAGAGAGAGAGAGAGAGATGGGAGATGGGGAGGTAATAGAGAATGGGAAGAAAAAGAGAGAGAGAGAGAGAGAGAGAGAGAGAGAGAGAGAGAGAGAGAGAGAGAGAGAGAGAGAGCTCTCTACTACCGGTGTTCAGAATGGCAGCTCAGAGATGCAGTGTGCCAGTAACAATGTATGTGGCACAAGGGACACATTTGTTTGTTACTGTGGGGATATCAATCATTGCCTGTAAAGTGATTGGTCAGAAGCACCTCTTCCTGCCCACCAAATCAGTTATCCTACACAACAAGCCTGTCTCTTTGAATCCCCTGCAGCACTAACCGCTCAACTGGAAGGCAACAAAGGAAGGTGTAGCCATACTCCAGAGTTAATCCCACAAGGCTCATGAAAATCTGATGCGGACAGGTTCCTGGGAAACGTTCTTCTTCTTCTTCTTCTTTGGTATAATGGCGTTCACACAAATGTAATATCCATTCCACCACCTACTGTACGGGTAGTAAACTGTAGACAAACGACATCATACAAAGTAAAAAAAATAATTATGATAAATCAAAAAAACATTGTACTCCTTCGGTCACAGTCCAATCTAAATCAAATCTCTACACAAGCTCAGGGGCCTGGGAGGGGGGGACATCTCCATTCAGTATTCCCTGCAACAGCTTCAGCTGTTAATTCCTGAAGACCAAAAACCTTTCCGCCACACCTTCAATTATGTCCAGTTTTTTAGACTTCTTGTTTGTTTGGGCAGTACATAGCTTTCTCAGCTTCCACTTGCTCTGGGAAACATTTGTAACAGGGTGAAATTGTTGAAGTGTTGAACGCAGCCTCTGTCAGTGCCAGGTGTCTGTAATTGCCAATTAAGGGAGTGGCTTTTGGTATAAAAGCTGTGTGTGGTCGCTCGTTCAGGGGATCTAGTGTACTGTGTGCAGACTGGCGGGCCATGGGGAGGATGGCTTAGCCCAAATTCAGAGAACAGCGATTATAAGTTTTGTGCCTATGGCAAGAGTTTTGCCCGTGTCCATCTGTACCTACTCTCCTTCCCCCATGGCACTCTTTCCAAGGTATGTGTTTTAGGGTTGTAATTATTGTATTGGTTTGGCCAGAAAATATTTGAAATATGGTATCATTGTGATACCTAGTGGAATATTATCTGAAGATGTATACTGTGACGCTGTAACGAGAACCATGTTTATCAACAGACAATGTTCAGAGTGCTAGGTGCTTGACGTTGTCGAGACCGACGTGCCCAAGAACAAGCTTGCATTGAGTTGCTGAGTTAATAAAAATTTATTTTCATATTATTTCTTGCCTGATTATTCAGTCCTTGACGTAAAGAACCTGTGCATTAGTTTAGTTCCGAGGACCTCGCGGATAAAAAAATAAAAAGGTGGTGTATTATCAGCTACAGGAATGGTTATTTGTGTAAATCCCCCACATTACACATTCATGGAGGAATATGTCCCATGGTTACTCACTTCGCTTTGACTCTGAGTTTCTCATGGTTACTTACTGTAACCGCCTTGAGTGATCGCAACAAATTAATTCAGACACTGGCCTCATTACGGGGAAAAAATTCCATCATTGATGCATTTAATCACTATTTCATTTCAGCGGGCTCTCTTTTGAAAGGACATCTAAACCTATTCACAATGGTGTTGGGCTGGATGCTGATAGGGGAAACTTGCTGAATGATCAGAAATGATAGTCTAAAAGAAAAGCTTTGACTATTTAAAGAAAAAATAAGTCTTGGATGCTTTGCTAGCAATAGACAAAAAATCCACAGAGGCCGACCAATTGGATCCCGGTCTGCTTAAGTGCACCTATGCCCATCATTGTTGGCTCAATAACCCACATTTTTTATTTAACATTATAAGGGCATAGCGCTATTGCAGTAACCACTTTAGTTAATGAGCTTGTCAATGCTTTAGACACTAAAATGAAATGTGCTGCTTTGTTTGTGGACCTGTCGAAAGCTTTTGATACTGTTGATCATACTATTTTATTGAATAAGTTGTCCTCGATAGGCCTGAGCTCTGACGCCTGTTCATGGTTTCATGATTATCTTAGTGACAGAACTCAGGCCATCATGATTGATGGGGTTAAGTCTGAATTTCTTGAAGTACATAAAGATGTACCACAGGGGTCAATTTTGGGACCTGTTCTATTCACTATTTATATAAACACTTAAATCTATATGAGGATGATACTATTATGTATGCGATTGCTCTGACTGTTTATCTGGCTATGTCAAAACTATAGTCAGATTTTATAGCTATGCAGGAATCCCTTTTGCTGATTTAAAACGTGTTTTAATACGGGAAAAACAAAATACATGTTTTCAAGCTCTTGTAAGAATGTTTCAGATTAACTACATGTTCACTCATTAGATGGTTCTCCAATCTAACGTGTTTCCGCATATAAATACTTAGGCATTTGGATTGATATGGATTTCACGTTTAAAAAAACATATAGATGAGCTGGTTAAGAAGCTAAGATTTAAAGTTGGCTTTTTCTACAGAAACAGATCTTGCCTTTCTCTAAGTAGTAGGAAGCCAATTATTCAGTCAACCTTTTATCTGTTCTTGATTATGGTGATATTATTTATCAAAGTGCAGCTGCTACTACTCTTAAATCTTTGGATGCCATCTACCATAGTGCCCTTCATTTTGTTGCAGGTGACAGTTTTGATATTCATCACTGCATCCTGTATCAAAAGGTTGGCTGGAGTTCGCTGAAGACCCGTAGATCTCTACATTACTCCCTTTTTGTTTACAAGGCCCTACTTCATAAACTTCCGTCTTATCTAACTTTGCTGTTGAAGTATAGACACCTGAGTTGCCTAACCCGTTCACAGGATTGGTTAACTCTTGAGGTTCCTAGGGTCTACACCAGGGTTCTTCAATTCCGGTCCTGGAGGGCCGAAACACCTCTGTTTTTCATCCTCTCCTTCTAATCAGGGGCTAATTCAGACCTGGGACACCAGGTGAGTGCAATTAACTACCAGGTAGAAATAAAAAATAAGTGTTTCGGCCCTCCAGGACCGGAATTGAAGAACCCTGGTCTACACCAAGCTAGGTACATTTGCTTTTACTGTATTGCGGGAACAAAATGTGCGTTTATATATGTATGTATATATATGTATGTGTGTATACAGTGGGGGGAAAAAAGTATTTAGTCAGCCACCAATTGTGCAAGTTCTCCCACTTAAAAAGATGAGAGGCCTGTAATTTTCATCATAGGTACACGTCAACTATGACAGACAAATTGAGAAGAAAAAAATCCAGAAAATCACATTGTAGGATTTTTTATGAATTTATTTGCAAATCATGGTGGAAAATAAGTATTTGGTCACCTACAAACAAGCAAGATTTCTGGCTCTCACAGACCTGTAACTTCTTCTTTAAGAGGCTCTTCTGTCCTCCACTCGTTACCTGTATTAATGGCACCTGTTTGAACTTGTTATCAGTATAAAAGACACCTGTCCACAACCTCAAACAGTCACACTCCAAACTCCACTATGGCCAAGACCAAAGAGCTGTCAAAGGACACCAGAAACAAAATTGTAGACCTGCACCAGGCTGGGAAGACTGAATCTGCAATAGGTAAGCAGCTTGGTTTGAAGAAATCAACTGTGGGAGCAATTATTAGGAAATGGAAGACATACAAGACCACTGATAATCCCCCTCGATCTGGGGCTCCACGCAAGACCTCACCCCGTGGGGTCAAAATGATCACAAGAACGGTGAGCAAAAATCCCAGAACCACACGGGGGGACCTAGTGAATGACCTGCAGAGAGCTGGGACCAAAGTAACAAAGCCTACCATCAGTAACACACTACGCTGCCAGGGACTCAAATCCTGCAGTGCCAGACGTGTCCCCCCTGCTTAAGCCAGTACATGTCCAGGCCCGTCTGAAGTTTGCTAGAGTGCATTTGGATGATCCAGAAGAGGATTGGGAGAATGTCATATGGTCAGATGAAACCAAAATATAACTTTTTGGTAAAAACTCAACTTGTCGTGTTTGGAGGACAAAGAATGCTGAGTTGCATCCAAAGAACACCATACCTACTGTGAAGCATGGGGGTGGAAACATCATGCTTTGGGGCTGTTTTTCTGCAAAGGGACGACTGATCCGTGTAAAGGAAAGAATGAATGGGGCCATGTATCGTGAGATTTTGAGTGAAAACCTCCTTCCATCAGCCAGGGCATTGAAGATGAAACGTGGCTGGGTCTTTCAGCATGACAATGATCCCAAACACACCACCCGGGCAACGAAGGAGTGGCTTCGTAAGAAGCATTTCAAGGTCCTGGAGTGGCCTAGCCAGTCTCCAGATCTCAACCCCATAGAAAATCTTTGGAGGGAGTTGAAAGTCCGTGTTGCCCAGCGACAGCCCCAAAACATCACTGCTCTAGAGGAGATCTGCATGGAGGAATGGGCCAAAATACCAGCAACAGTGTGTGAAAACCTTGTGAAGACTTACAGAAAACGTTTGACCTGTGTCATTGCCAACAAAGGGTATATAACAAAGTATTGAGAAACTTTTGTTATTGACCAAATACTTATTTTCCACCATAATTTGCAAATAAATTCATAAAAAATCCTACAATGTGATTTTCTGGATTATTTTTTCTAATTTTGTCTGTCATAGTTGACGTGTACCTATGATGAAAATTACAGGCCTCTCATCTTTTTAAGTGGGAGAACTTGCAAAATTGGTGGCTGACTAAATACTTTTTCCCCCCACTGTATGTGTATATATATATAGGGCGCATTTGTAAAAGAGACGTAGGTCTCAATGTGTCTTCTCTGTTAAAATACAAAAAATACATCTCTCGTCTCTATAGATAGGACAATGCAGCTCTTTATTATAGCCCACCTGACCTCACCTGCGTCATGGCAAAAACAGACCTACACAGCATACATTCACCTAAGCCTCGGCCGGATTTGAACCCTGCAAAACAACCTGAAACACAATGGAAGTCAGTGTAGTTGGACATGAACCAACATTCCCCACAACCTTCATGTAAAACACTTAGCATGAACATCTCACATCTATACTAACCAACTGTTTACAGAAGTGCCCTCCTGAAGCACCATATCCAGGACGGTGGCTTAACAAGCCAGTGCTAAACCCTGATAGCCTTTCAATGAAGAGCCGGATTCAAAATCAACAACATCCGTGTCACTTTGTATCCAAGGCGTTAAAAGCTTGTTTTCATCACCATGTGTTCCATTACTGCTTTTGTTTTTCTGGGCTGGTGGTTTTCCTTGTTTTGTCAAATGGATACAAAAGTGTCATCTTCCTACAGGTCATATTCACCCTTTGGATAATGAAAGCAACATAGATAAAAGGGGATCTTTCGAGGCAGTTGTTTACCTTGTTAGCTCTGATGATTATAGGATAGAGATGGACTACTTAGTATCTATCGAGAAAATAACTAAACCTATATTGATCCAAATGTACCTTTTTTCAAAAACAAATCCAAAGCAGTTCTGGAAGTTCTGAAGAACATTGTCTAAATGTTTTTTCTCAGTGACTTTTGTCTGACTTTCATGCACTCTCAGTGAAGGCTCTGTCTTTGAAAAGTCGTTCAGATCAAATCTGTCCTGAAATGGTTATGTGGAAGGAGCAAGTCCATCATTTCATTTGTTAAGTGGACCAGATTTGTCTTCCTGATTGCCTTGGAGCACAGAAGGCTTTTATCTATAATTGACTGGAGTGCGTCTGACTATTATCATCGCTTTTGACACCATGTTGTCTCCAGTATACCAATAAGAAATGAATCAGGTAGGAGCGAATGTTGCCTTTCTTCCATGGGGACAAAGCAGATATATGTCCATCACTGTTACTGTGGAGATGGAGTGGGCAGAACAGGACTTCCTCACTCACGTTGTTTCCCTCATCTCGCCACATACAGCCTTTAAACTTACTCTGGGATTTGTTTTCCAGCGGCAGGTAGCTTAGTGGTTAAGAGCATAGTGCCAGTAACCGAAAGGTTGCTGGATCTAATCCCTGAGCCGACTAGGTGAAAAATCTGTCTGTGCCCTTGAGCAAAGCACTTAACCCTAATTGCTCCTGTAAGTCGCTCTGGATAAGAGCGTCTGCTAAATGACTAAAATGTAAAAATGGCAGCCCAGACACTTGTTTTAGTATACAGCTGAGAGATGGGGCTAGGGAAATGTAACCCCTCTCACATTCATGGACATGCTCTAAATTCACTGACAGTTCATGACATCCACAAGATAGCTTCAAATATGTTTCACACTATAGATATATTATTATATGTTATTGTTTTAACATTGGAGGAATAAACCCTTATGTACAAGCTGTTTGAAGGGTTCAGAGTGGAGCATTCCATTTCTATATTCAAAGTAACTTTATTCTCTAGAAGCAACTACCATCTCAATCAGCTCACGTGACAGACAGGAATTTTTAGACACATCAGGCATTACTAATCAATTTCCACTTGTCACGGATTCTGCCAAGACTGCCCTTCCTTCTGGTTCGGGCAGGCTGCGGCGTTCGTTGTCACCGGAATACTAGCTGCTGCCGATCTATGTTTTATGTTTCTATGTTCATCTGGTTGTTGTCTAGTGTTGCACACCTGTTTCCCATTATGGTATTATGTCCTTCCCTATTTAACCTGTTCGCGCCCACTGTGTGTTGTGCGTGTTTGTTACGAGTGTCGTTTGTGAGCGGGTTTGCGCCTCCCTGTGTTGGAGGTTTTGCTTGTTTCTTTACTATACAGTAAAGTAGATTTTAATTTCATTCTGTGTCCTGCGCTTGACTCTGGCCTACCGCATTCCACAGACATTCATGACACCACTCTTAAACGTATTATCGTGTAAGAGTATTGCTCCCACAATATATAGACATCGATTGAAGCTACCGTCATATCTAAGCCAATATGACACCAATCTCAATGAACAATCTCAAATCAACTTGATTAGAGGTACACAACGCACTCCCCGCCTCTCGTCATGGGCCGTCCGTTACCGAAAACCACATACCGGATTTTTAACAGGGTCGTTAGCATTAGAGTCGTAATTTATTTTGCCAAGAACTAGCTCAATATCTAGGCGTTAGATAAGAATGAGACTACAGAGTCCATAGAGTGACCATTAGACTTGCCACCTTTTGGACTGAATACGTTTGTAGGGGCAACAGTTTTGATTACATTCATAATTTATCGCTCTCATGTGCTAATTTCTGTCCATTAAGTACCAACAATGTGATGCCTTTTTGTAGCATTTCTGACAATGCTAACATATATTTGTTGCCAAAGCTCAGAGTTCTAACACCGGTTCAGTTGCTCGGCAACGATACAGCTGCTTGCACCAGCCTGCCAGTCATAAGAAGTGTATGCGAACAAACCTAGGCTATTGTAGATAGCTAGCTATATGGTGGTATTCAAGTTGAAGTTAATAAATGCAAAACACATATTTTGATTAGCTAGGTAGCTAGCTAACATTAGGTTGCTTGTCCAAAGTCCAGCAGCTTGCCTCTGTAGCTAGCTAACACCAGTTTGCTGAAAGCCAGCTGGCTAACAAACAGGCAAAGAAAGGTAGCTAGCAAATGAATGTGCTTTTGTTTTGATTAGCTAGCATGCTTGCTATCTAGCTAATATAACCTTATACCAGTCAGACGAGAGCTAAGGTTGGCTAGGTAGCTAACCAACAAGCAAGGAAAGCTAGCTATATTTTGCCAAGTAAGGTTTTTCATATAAGGCTGAAGTCATGTGTAAACTGCTGACCTAGACTCTTGTGTTTAATCAGATTACAAACAAACTAGTGAACGTCCTTGGCTGCTATGATAGCCAGTTAGCCTCAGCTAGGTTACGTTAACCAATGTAAGACTGTAATATTAGCTAACACGTATGGTCAGTCCATGCGCCACAATATATCATACTGTACATTCTTCCACAAAACATAGCTAGCTGCTAAATAGGTTCAAAGCAGGATCAATGCCAAACTTTGGGAAACTGTCACACTGTTAGCTAGCTACCTTACACTACATGCTCCATAGACCAAGCTACGGTAAGACAAGGTAGCCAGATTTCAGACAGGACAAACACTGCAGTTATATACGCTACATTTCCTCGACTAAGAACAAACAAGATCACAACACAAACCATAGCCGAGAAAACTAATTGCTTTGCTAAGAAACAGTAAGATAGTTATGAATCGCATAGAGTCAATGGTTGAACACCTAAACAGAGCCTCAGCTCAGTTCTGCACTGCAAGGCGTGTTTTGCATCGGCTAAAAGTTGATTGCATTTGACTTGGAACCAGGTTGTCTCCCGGGCTTGAGCCAGGTGCGCCGCTCTGTTTGAAGGCGAAGTCTGCTCAAAACAAGTGAGGTAATTAAACACGTGTAGTAATGACTAGAATTTGTGTTTTCACATGCAAAAGTAATTGCTTTTGATAAAAATGCTTTATCTGCCTTCCCTCCCCGCTTTCGTCAAATGGCGTGACGGGCAATAGCCCGGTGTACCCCGGGGTAGATTAATCAAACCCCCTCTCTGCTTGCTAACTACTTGGTTAAAGTAGTTAAATGAGTCTGTTTTCAACAAATCAACTGTTTTAGACTATTGTATATTAACCAAGCAAGATAAATAAACGCTCAATCAGTTCAGAGTGAATTAACAAAATCATTTTGGAACTAACGCTTTCAGACTCTCCATTTAAATGGTCTGTCAAAATCAATGTTTTAAGAACAGGGTTCATAGTGTAATGGTTATATTTTGAACATTATTTAGTTTATAGTTTTGACAGCCCCTTCCCGACATACACACATTTTCATTTATTAGGTGTCTCTTAAAAGAGCCTTTGGGTTTGTGGAGTGGCAGCTGGTGTGTACTACTGCGTGCGTTTCACTAGAACGGAGGAGAGACCAGTTCTCAGACTCTCAAGGAAGAGGTTGTTGCATGCCGTTCTCAGACTCTCAAGGAAGAGGTTGTTGCATGCCATCCCTACGGTATTTCCCAGGGACACAGTGCTTTTGTGGCGAATTGTGGGCATGCGCCTGTCATGGACAAATGCAAGCTGGCTTCAGGTGGAGCTGACAAATGAACGCAATACACATGGCACTTAGCACACTGTCAATACTTAAAATGTATGTTCTGTTCCAAATCTGTGAGTAGTCCCATCTGTTTTCATATTTCTACTGCCATTTATAAATGTGGGAATGTATTCTCTTTGACTGGAGTTGGACAGCTGTGTACAGAATGACTAAGAACATATCTGGCTAAAGGATTTGGAGCACCTATCCAAAATTGCTCTTGACAATCCACAGGGTTATGCATGTTTTGTTTTTTATTCAAACCCAGTGCTACCACACCTGATTCTACTACTCAGCTGTTCATCAAGACCTCAGCTGTTCATCGATACCATGAATAGTGGAATCAGGTGTGGTAGAACTGGGCTTGAACAAAAAACCCTGCATTAACCTGTAGCTTGTCAAGAGCAATTGTGGCCATCCCTGAATTGTATTTACAAAGTTGACTATCTGATTTAATGTACATTTGGTTGTAAATGTTATATTAATGATAACTCACTTTTATTTAAAGATCGTGTAGTGCTAGGTCTTTCTTCAGTAAACTTGAAGGTACATTTTCATGTAAATAGTTAATGGGTACATGTTGATTATTTGTGTATTTTCCAGGATCTTGCTGAATTGTCTTAAGAGAAATCAGGGAAATTTTTTCCAGTTTAATCCATATTCGCTTAAATGGGTTTCTGGTTTTTCACTTCCCTCTGGAAAATCAGCTGTTAATATTAAATTAATACTAACAACTACATTATTTCTGTTGCCATTTGTCATTATTGTGTACTTTTACTTAAGTTTTATTGCTGTATTATAATGTTGTATAATAATGTTGCATGATCACTTTCCGGTGTAAAAACCATAGAAATTAAAAACATAAAATAACGTTTTAAGTGTGAAGTAGCCATTGGTCTGAAGCTGAAAAAGAAAGGAAATTCACATGAGCGCCACAATATCTAGTCCACCCATGCTCTACCAGTATGAATTAAGCTGTTTAAGACGGTTTGAATCCTAAGGAACCTGCCTACACAATCTGCCTACTGTGGTAGGTCAAAGCTGTGTGCTGGAAAACCTTGGTAGAGCATGGGTGGAATAGGCATTGTGGTGATCATGTGAATTTCCTTTTTCGGCTTCAGACCAATGTCTACTTCTCACTTAAAACATTTGTTTATTTTTAATAGGTTATAGGTATAAGACAGTTGTGCTAAGCTCATGAGGCATTTGCAAATGATATTCTTTACGAATCAATGGGTAAATTTCAAGATTTGAAATTACCATTCAACAGGGGTGTATTCATAATGCAGATTCTGTTGCAAATCGTTTGTTGCCAAATGTTTTGCAACAGAAATAATTTACACAGAACGGAAAACCTTTAGCAACGAAAATGACAGTTTCTATTGGACAAATTTAGTTAGGTCCCTACCTGTTTCGTTCTGTTTGCTCTGTTTGCTTCCACTTGGTTCTTAAACGGTAAATGGTTTCCATTGCAAGACATAATGAATACACCCCTGAATCCCAGACTGCACCTTTAAACATGTAGCCAGTGGAAAAACTCAAGGTTGAGCATGGGTAATAAGGAACCTCCTAGTTCCTAGGATCTCAACACACAAGCATTTCCTAATAAAATGGTGGTGGTCGGTGCTGTTTTAAGATGAGGGAGGATTATATATATATATATATTTTTTTTTTATGAGCATGACCTTATTTCTATTACAGCATTACATTTACATTTTAGTCATTCAGCAGACACTCTTATCCAGAGCGACTTACAGGAGCATTTTAGGGTTAAGTGCCTTGCTTAAGGGCACATCGACAGATTTTTCACCTAGTCGGCCCGGGGATTAGAACCAGCGACCTTTCGGTTACTGGCACAACGCTCTTACCCACTAAGCTACCTGCCACCCTGCATATTGGATGTCTGTCATTCATAGTCCATTCACTCAGCTCAATGTAACATCGATAGGGTTAGGCTACTACATGATACTCAAATTGTCCCTATACCCATTGAGGTTGCTTCAATCTAGCCTATGAATTAAAGTTTACAATGTAGGTCGAGAGAGATTTGCGTAATCAAGGTGACAGACAGTGACACAATTAATACCGCCTTGCAGATTCTTGCCTGCATCTAGCTGATCTAGGATGTAATCATTAGTCCAACAGTTGCAAAAATGTTTTTCTATTTGACAAATTCAGGTATGTTTATCCCCGTTTCATTCTATTTGCTTCCGTTTCAGAAACGTTTTTCAACAGAATCGGCAGAATGAATACACCCCTGATCACACGCAAAAACAGTTCACTTTTATAGCAGCCACATACAAACAGCATGATCATTTGCTCTTTGTATAATTCCTTCTCGCATCTACGCGTTCTCCTCCTCTCACCTTTTCCCTTCACTTGTAGACTTCAGTGAAAACAGCCAGGCTTTCCCTCTCTCCCTCAGCAGGAACCAGGGCTAAGCTGCATCACTTCCCCTGGACACGAACAGTCCCTCCACGTCTCATCACACTGACCTGACATGGAGGTTGTGTCCAAATTGGCACCCTATTCACTATATAGTGCCCTACTTTGACCAGGGCCCCCAGGGTTCTGATCAGAAGTAGTGCACTATGTAGGGAATAGGGTTCCATTTCGAACCAGCTGACAGTCTATCAGAGTGCACATGACCTGCTGGGTGTCTCCTTCCTGTGGAAAGGACCAGAGTAAACCCTTTCATTTCCTCTTTGCCGCCTAATGAACCTTTCCAGGAGCTGCTGCT
The DNA here is from genome assembly GCF_020615455.1 of Coregonus clupeaformis. NCBI lineage: Eukaryota > Metazoa > Chordata > Actinopteri > Salmoniformes > Salmonidae > Coregonus > Coregonus clupeaformis. Next base: position 33,613,126 of record NC_059204.1, on the reverse strand, counting down.
AACGTGCAGCACTGGTGGAGTTGTTTTGAGAAGGGGGATGAAGCGTGAGCCTCATTGTTACGCTGGATGTTGTAGATGTGTCTCCTGGGTTAGATCACAGAGCTCATGCAACTTAGCTCTTGGTCACAGTGAAAGTTATCTCATAGGCAAGATGCAGTTATACAGATAAACTGGGATACAGATGTGCAGATACTGGAAAAACTGTGCTGTCACGTCACGTGAAACTATCTGGGGCGGCATTTACAGTGAACTGTTCTGTAACTTCACAAACTGTATCTGGGGCGACATTTACAGTAAAGGCATTCAAGTTCATCAATCAGGTTATTGTAGTACTACATAAATAAATGAATGCACTGTGTTTATTGTGTTGTGTCAACAAAGTGGTTGACACAATCTATGCATTTTGCATAAGAATTATTCTACATTGTAGAATAATAGTGAAGACATCAAAACTATGAAATAACACATATGGAATCATGTAGTATTTTTTTGATTCACCCTTTGTCTTGATGACAGCTTTGCACACTCTTGGCATTCTCTCAACCAGCTTCACCTGGAATGCTTTTCCAACAGTCTTGAAAGAGTTCCCACATATACTGAGTACTTGTTGTCTGCTTTTCCTTCACTCTGCCGCTCGACACAGCGGTTGGATCAAAAATCTCCAGTTTGGACTCCAGACCAAAGGACAAATTTCCACCAGTCTAATGTCCATTGCTCGTGTTTCTTGGCCCAAGCAGGTCTCTTATTCTTATTGGTGTCCTTTAGTAGTGGATTCTTTGCAGCAATTTGACCATGAAGGCCTGATTCACACAGTCCCCTCTGAACAGTTGATGTTGAGATGTGTATGTGTCTTGAACTCTGTGAAACATTTATTTGAGCTGCAATTTCTGAAGCTGGTAACTCTAATGAACTTATCCTCTGCAGCAGAGGTAACTCTGAGTCTACCTTCTGTCTACCCCCCTACCTTGTCACAACACAACTGATTGGCTCAAACACATTAAGAAGGAAAAAAATTCCACAAATTAACTTTTAAGAAGGCACACCTGTTAATTGAAATGCATTCCAGGTGACTACCTCATGAAGCTGGTTGAGAGAATGCCAAGAGTGTGCAAAGCTGTCAAGGCAAAGGGTGGCTATTTTGAATAATCTCAAATATAAAATATATTTTGATTTGTTAAACACTATTTTGGTTTCTAAATGATTCCATATGTGTTATTTCATAGTTTTGATGTCTTCACTATTTATTCTACAATGTAAAAATAAAGAAAAACGTTGAATGAGTAGGTGTGTCCAAACTTTTGACTGGTAGTGTGTATGAAGTGCCTATGTTCAATTGCATGATTTTCTTCGTTAGTGGTGCTATTTGCGTGTGAACAGGATATAATGAAAGAGAATGTAGTTCCAGGATGGGAGAGTGCCTGTAAACACTAACGTCACTAAATACCAGAGGTGGGACAAAGTCATTGTTATGCAAGTCACAAGTAAGTCTCAAGTCTTTGCCCTCGAGTCCCGAGTCAAGTCGAGTCAAAGATGAGGCAAGTCCCAAGTCGAGTCAAAAGTCAAAGCCATCAAGTCTCAAGTCGAGTCCAAAGTCCTACATTTTAGTTTCGAGTCATTTCAAGTCCTCTTAGCAAGCCTTTGCAAGTCATTACAAGTCCTCGTAGCAAGTCTTCTCGAGTCATAAGGCGCAAGTCCAAGTCAAGTCACGAGTCATTGATGTTAAAGTCCAAGTCGAGTTGCAAGTCTTTGTACATTTTGTCGAGTCGAGTCTGAAGTCATCAAATTCATGACTCGAGTCTGACTCGAGTCCAAGTCACATGACTCGAGTCCACACCTCTGCTAAATACTGAATTAGGTATAAAAAGCCTCTTCTCTCTCCCTAGTCACAGCACTGTACTGTATGTCCTGAGGCACAATGCAAATCAAACAACCATTTTTTTGCACTCTGTTGGTAGGGCATGTAAAACGCACACATGCTACTGGATTAATTTGTTTCAGTATGTTTCTACATAATAACCAGATCTATGTGGTGGAGCTTGCCATGCGGTCATGTTAATATTTAAAAATAGTATAATATATGCCATTTAGCAGACGCTTTTATCCAAAGTGTTATTTAAGTATGTTTCTACATAATAACCATATCTATGTGGTGGAGCTAGTCATGTTAATATTTAAAAATAGTATAATATATGCCATTTAGCATACGCTTTTATCCAAAGCGACTGACAGTAGTGCGTGCGTACGTTTTCGTATGGGTGGCCCCAGCGGAAATCAAACCCACAACCTTGGCGTTGCAAGTGCTCTACCATCTGAGCCACAGAGGACCACAGAGAGTCTACTATACCCATGTCAATTGACCATACCTTATGTCTCTGTTTCCAGTTGGAATATGGTTGAGATTCAGGAAGTGTGAAAGAGGTCTATTGACATCACATAACATAATTATGCTCCGCATGACAACCCTATAGAACAGTATGTAACTGTAGGTTGTGCATATACGTTGCTCTGTTTTGTTGTTTGTCTCCAGCAGCGCTAGCTAGCTAGCTGCTGTTCTATTATGTTGCTATGTGAACAACCCTTTCCCTTTCTAAGCATTTTAAAACAAAGGCCAGGAAGCAGAATTTGAATTTGGAGTGAAAGAGTGAAGGTACATTTTTAGGCTGGAACAAATATAATCTAGCATGGTTCATTTAATGACGACACAGCACTTTTTTTTTTATCACTATCAAATCACATCAGTAGTTTGTTTGATTTTTCTGATTACATTTTTGAAATATATTCCTTTACAAATGTTACGGATACAAACAAAGTTGCATAATGTTCATTTGACTTGATTCAGTGGAAAAACATGACTGTGTTTAAAAGGCACTGCTATTCACTTCTCCTGTGGTCTGCCTGCCTGCTGATTGGCTGCTGCCAGAGTGTGATGTCATTCTTGCCTGCTATAAGAGCACTGACTAGATGGGGAACTACATTCAACAGTGAGAGAGTGGTGTGTTAGTTAGAACGCAGAGTAAGTGGGACTGTTAATGTGTGTCACACGGCATTAGAAGGGAGGATATTTCTAATGAAGTATAAACACCTAATTGGAGCTACAACATATTTTGATCCAAAAAATGAATACTTTTAGATTGATGGGAGACCAGCAGAACATTTGGAGGTTGGTAAATTACTTCAAGATTAAATATTAAGTATGAATATAGAATTTTCTTAATTATTTTTTAAATTCAATTACATCTAAGAAATCTTGGATGAAATGATTCAGAATTGATAAATCCTTACTCATGCTTCCTATCTTGGCTTTATATACTTTACATATGCACAAGCTTATAAACCTATATGGTTTATTCTTTGTTTTATGGGTGCCTTTGACAACACATTTCTTCTTATCTTATTTCCTGTGGTGTGTTGATTCAACCAGCCCATAGATCATGGAGAATGTGAGCACGCCTGCCGTGTTCAACTTATCGGACCTATTGGTGGACATGAACACGTCGTCTCACCAGTGGTCTTACTCGGAGTACAGCGAGGCTGAGGCAGTGCTGTTGGGCATCGTCATGGCCCTGCTAGTGATGGGCATCGTCTTTGGCAACGTGCTGGTCATCACCGCCATCGTGCGCTTCCAGCGACTGCAGACGGTCACCAACATGTTCATCACCTCTCTGGCCTGTGCTGACCTGGTCATGGGCCTGCTGGTGGTGCCCTTCGGGGCCTGCTACATCCTCCTCAACACCTGGCACTTTGGCAGCTTCCTGTGTGAGTTCTGGACGGCGGCGGACGTCTTGTGTGTGACGGCCAGCATCGAGACGCTGTGTGTGATCGCGCTGGACCGCTATCTGGCAATCACGTCGCCGCTGCGCTACCCGTCCCTGCTGACCAAGCGCAAGGCGTGCGTGGTGGTTGTGACGGTGTGGGGCGTGGCCGCCCTCATCTCCTTCCTGCCCATCCACATGAAGTGGTGGGTGTCTGACGAGCCCGAGGCACTCAGCTGCCTGGAGAACGCCCACTGCTGTGACTTCAACACCAACGCGGCCTACGCCGTGGCCTCCTCCGTCGTCTCCTTCTATATCCCCCTGGCGGTCATGGCCTTCGTCTACGGACGCGTCTTCCAGGAGGCCAGGAAGCAGCTGCAGAAGATCCGCGGCAGCGAGGGACGCTTCCACGCCCAGATGATCAACAACAACAAGGGGCAGGACGGTGGTGGAGGAGGAGGAGGAGGAGGGGGAAACGGGAAGAGGCCAAAGTTCTGTCTGAAGGAACACAAAGCCCTGAAGACGTTGGGTATCATCATGGGCACCTTTACTCTCTGCTGGCTGCCCTTCTTTGTGCTCAACGTGGCTGTGACCATCTGGAAGGTGGACAACATTAAAATGCCATTCAGGATATTGAACTGGATAGGATACGCCAACTCAGCATTCAACCCCCTCATATACTGCAGGAGCCCTGAGTTCAGGTACGCATTCCAGGAGATTCTGTGCCTCAGAGGGACTGCTTTCCCCACGAATGAATACATATACAGAGGACACAGCTTGCAGGTTAGCCAGAAGGATAGGCCAGGCTGCTCTATACATGACGCTGGGACCATGGAGCTGGGTGCTGGCTCTGGGTTTAGTGTCACCAACGCAAACAGGAATTGCAATAAACCTCCTCTTGCCTCCATTGTCTGAAGCGCAGGGTGTTACCAGGAGACTGATCTTTCTCGTTTAGTCAGACCTAGTGAGCAGGCATGGGATAGGAAATGACGTGAATCTTTTCCCCTATTTTAAATGTGTTACTATAAGAATATTATTCTAGTAATGTGTAGGTTATTAAATGTTTGTTCAAGTTTTCATCTTAATATTGAACAATGTCTGCAAAAGACTTAGGCGGTATATTGTTTGTGGACATGAGTATGTGCACGTGTCATGTACTCTAGTGCTTGTGCCTGTGTGCATTTCAACACCAGGGTTCAGGTACTGAGTTCATGTCTCCAGTTTGGTTGCACAAAAAAATAGTTACTTTTTTCTACCTCATCAGCATTGTTTTGATTCATCTCCATCTCAAAGAGCTTCAAGAACAAATCATTATAGTCTGTTTTTATGAACATGTATAATGTTGTCTGTCAGTTGAACTGACTGTTCTTAGCTGGCAGTGGTCTGAAAGACATGGACACGCCAGGGTAGGAGAGGTCCAGAGAATTAACACGCAGAACAAAAGATCAAATCAGGGTTCTACAGTAATATATGTGACCCCCTACTTGTGCCTGCAGCCAGCCCTCTGTCTGTAACACATTCCATATTGATATGGGTCTCTCCCAGAGCCAGCCCAGGTGCTTCTGTCTGTCTGTGGGATTCTGAACGCTCCCTCTGCCACGGCCCACAAATCCGACTCTCTGACGAGGGACGGCAGGTGCACATCATCACAGGCAGGCGCCATTACCAGCTGCACCACACCAACAAATATTTAAACAGTTGAGCAACGCTCACACTGCTCCGTCCCACTCCCTCCAACCACCCTTCAATATCTCAAACCTTCACCTTCCCCTCAATAATACCATTTAATAAGTGTTCGTTACAGACGCCTGTCCTGCCGCTCCTCAGACGGTGTGTGAGGACACACAGACAGACAAGCCTCGATAACCCCTGCAAGCACTGTGTAGGTCAGAGCAGCAATACCTTAATGCTGGGTAGTGTGACCACCACTGTATGTCATTCTCATACCAATATCCAGCCAGTATATTTAGTCTGTAAAGTTTTATTTCGTAATTGCTTTAACACTCTACCCTGCTGCTTCTCTGTGTTGTTAGTTGTTAATGGCGACCGTGGGAACGGTTGTTGTTGTTGTTGTTGTTGTTGTTGTTGTTGTTGTGCTGCTTTCTGCTGTTGTTGCTCTAGTGTTTCAAGTTTTATTTTGGGGCTGTTTATTTCTTTATTTGTTGCTGTTGTTTACAGTGTTTACAGAGATTCCTGGACAAGCTGTCTGATTTGGGAGACAAACAAAGTGTAGTATAGATATATGCAATGTACTAACTAGCAAAAATATAAGGAAATAAACCACTACAGTTAGGGAGAGTTGTGCCAAAGGGTTAGTTGAGCCACCCCTCGTTTTCTTGGAAACCATACACACATAATATTATATTTCCCTTGAGGTAGTGATGCTGAATGTAAAAAAAAATGTCTCAACTTACCCCCACTCTCCCCTATAGCTTTTGCAGAATCTGCACATATTATTGTCTGAGAAAGATAAACTGTAAGATTGGAACTTTTACTTGCAGATGTTCTATGTAGGTGCTCTCAGTGATGATGATTGCTGTAGGTGTCCTCGACTTTATACAGTTTTGCAGATTTTTTTTGTCCATGTGTTACTGAAAAGAAACCTTGAAAAGAAACCTTGATATCACACAGATGTGATTAAGCCTGTAATGAACTAGGCTAACGGTCTAGCACACAGTGGGCTTCTATTACAACACAGACTGTATCGCACCCTCACGTCAGCCAGCCAAGTGAAACAAGTAACTCTGAAATGGTCTCGTCATGCTCCGACTGTAAATATTTAGAACGTATAGGCCTATACTAAACCATGTTACTTTACAACTGCTTAGATAGCTACTGGTAGCTTAGTGGTTGAGAGCGTAGTGCCAGTAACCGAAAGGTCGCTGGTTCTAATCCCCGAGCCGACTAGGTGAAAAATCTGTCGATGTGCCCTTGAGCAAGGCACTTAACCCTAATTGCTCCTGTAAGTCGCTCTGGATAAGAGCGTCTGCTAAATGACTAAAATGTAAATGTACTGATGTATGTGTCTGTCCGCTTGCGCTAACTGTATGAATATTTATTTAACCTTTATTTTGACAGGGAGTCATGCTGAGACCAAGGTCTCTCGTACAGATGAGCCCTGTACACACATCAATATACACATCAATATTCACATCAATGCACGAAAAGCAAAACACAATCATAGAAGAAAAAAAACATTCTTCAGTACAAAGGTCCTCAACCAGCCTTTTGAATTGCCCTAGAGGCACCAATTCATCCAATTTTAGAGATCGAAGGGATCCCCAGAGATAGCCATCCATGAGACCGGGTCTGGTATCTCGTACGTCTATAAGTTAACAATGAAGTAAGTGTACGGCAGAAGTTTATGCAGGAGGGCTTTATAAACAAAAAGAGTGTAATGCATCGATCTACGAGACTTCAGAGAGGGCCAGTCTACTTTCTGATACAGAATGCAGTGATGTGTACTGAACCTATTGCCCGTAATAAAGCATAGTGCGTCCAATGGCTTCAATACAGTGGCAGCTGCATTTATATTGACAATATCGCCATAGTCTATAACCGGTATGAATGTAGACTAAATTAGTTGTTTTCTGCTATTTAATGAAAGGCACGACTTATTCCTATAAAAGAAGCCCATTTCAATTCTTAATTTCTTAACTAATTCATAAACATGCTTTTTGAAAGATAGCTTTCGTCAATCCAGATGCCCAGATATTTATAAGCGGGGACACGGTCAATGCGTGAACCATCGAATGTACATATATATGTATAAATCATCAGATACATTTTTACGTGATTTGGAGAATAACATATACTTGGTTTTACCTGCATTAAGTATGTAAGTACAAACTTAAGTAAGAGTATGCTCAGACAATGGTGTTTTGGAGCTTTGAATTCATAGGTAAATATGAGGTACTGTATGCGCTAACTCACTAACCCGCCCTGTTTGTTATGGACGCAAGGACACTTTTGATGTATGTACTGTAAATGTGAATAATGTTTTATCCTTGCATTGCAAAATGTTACCATGAATATATTGTGTCAACTTTAGACACGTAGCTACAAAAGTACGAGACGTGGTCTTAGATATTTACATATCAAATTATTTCATTCCACTGAAAAACTTGTCATTTGCGAAATGAAATTACATTCTCAGAGAGTTAACAAAGGCAGAATATTTGACTTGCTATAAATATTAGCAATCTGTTAATATTTGATTTTGTTAAGTGTTTCCTTACATGTCTGACATGTTATGTCTGAGATTAAACCCATTTGTGTCTGTTACATTCTAAGACCTGGTTCTTTGTAAAGGGTGAACACAGTGCCCCCCTCTGGTAAGGCTGTTAACTGACAGCTCAGCAGGCAGAAGTATCGCTCAACACTGTTTTTACGATATTTTCCAGTCTGCTGCTTCTTCTCACCTCTGCTGCTCCTCAGCCCTTTATAAAGACAGTCTGTTGCTAAGGCCAATGTCCTACATTACGGGACAGGACATTGCGCCTGGATTCCATGGACAACACAACATTTAATATGCCCACAGCTGTTGTGCACTGGGAACCACTAAGGCAGGAATGAGAAGGACTGACTGGTGGAGTTCGTCTGCAGGGGTTCGCACATCTGTTCTGACAAGGAGACTAGAAAGATGCCATGGAAACAGCTGTGTCCATGTTGGACAGTAACACTCACTGGACTGAAGGGCAGCTCTTCTCTTTTTCAGAGATCTTGACCTCCACTGTGGGGAGGAATGGTGCCTCTGAGCACTGATCAAAGGAACTGAGTTTACATTTCTCAATCTCTGCTGGCCTGATATGGGTCACAATCTAATGCTCCGGGGAATGTTGCTGTGCCATGTTGGTAAAACGATGTACGGTTTCAATTGCATACCTTTTTAGTCATGTGAATCAATTCTGCAAGTGTAATGTATATCAAACATTCTGTATTTGCTATTACCTTATAGAGCAGGGGTATTCAACCAGGGTTCCATGCCCCCCCCAGGGGCCCACAGAGGTGCTGCTGGGGGTACGCATTCATTTATTTGAATGAATGTCGCTAGCAACAACAGAATAAACAAAATGTGAATGTCATACCTACTGTAGAAAATAGGAGAATATCTCATTTCTAATGATGGTAATTTTATTTCTTAACTCCTAATATTGAGCAAATTACACTAATTGACCACCTTCCGGAGACACTTGAAACCCTACCTCTTTAAGGAATACCTGGAATAGTATAAAAGTAATCTTTCTACCCCCCCCCCCCCCCACCCCTCCATAAAAAAAGAAGTGGTTGTCCCACTGGCTATCATAAGTTGAATGCACCAATTTGTAAGTCGCTCTGGATAAGAGTGTCTGCTAAATGACGTAAATGTAAATTACACTCACGCACCTGCAAATCAAATCAATGAAATCAAAATGTATTTGTCATAGTCTACGTCTGTCGTTTACGAAGCATAACAGTGAAACGCTTACTTACGGGCCCTTCCCAACAATGCAGATAGAAAAACATAGAAAAATAATAACACAAGGAATAAATTCATAAATACACAACCAGTGTGGCAGTGCTGCTGGCTGCTGGTAAGTTTTCTTGACTTGGACATAAATGTTTGCCATCACATGGCTAACCTTTGTTTAAACAGCTGCTCTTAACGAAAATGTGTTTGGAGTTACCTTTCTAGTTAATAGGCTATGTTAGAGTTTAAACTTCCTCTTCTGATTACAATGTGGGGAGGTCAAAATAATGAAAAACTATCTACCAAATCTATTCATTTTAAAATGTGAATTACTTCTTAATTCACCGGATGATAAGACAAGACGTGATATATATATTTTTTCTAACGTAAGATGGGGGTCCCTGGGTCGCCGGTTTCCCTTGGAGGGGGTCCCTGGGTCGCCGGTTTTCCTAGGAGGGGGTCCCTGGGTCGCCGGTTTCCTGGGAGGGGGTCCCTGGGCAAAAAACGGTTGAAGACCCCTGTTGTAGAGCCATGGCTTCTTTCTGCATTGTTGCACTTTATGAGTGTGTGGGTCTGCAGCCAGTGTTATGATTTACTGTATATCTTTTCATAAACAGAAGTGTTTTATATGTTAGCTGGAGAGACCTGTACTGCTGACCAAGAACACAATCTGGAGGTGACAATTTGTGGCGACGACAGTATTTACCATGCTGCATGTCAGTCACACAGTCTAAGTAATCTAGCACCAGTCACTGTTACTCCGGGATTGTTCAAAATTATCTACTATATCGGTATAAATGTTTTATTTTTTACAGTGGTCGTTTTGTATGTGTACATTTAGGTCGAACTAATGTGACATCGTATTTGTATTTAATAAATTGTTTATTGTTCTTCAATGCTAATATATCATTTTTTGCAGTTGTATGAATCTATTTGTATCTATCAACAAACTAGACGGTCTTTAAAATACTGAGAAAAGTGTGAGTGCACACACACACACACACACACACATGCACACACTGACACACACACACACACACACACACACACACTTTGACTGACTTTTGTGTGTCAACCTCTTATCAGCCTCAGTGAGGCATCAGCCAGTAACCCCAGGTAACCCCAGGACAATGAGATGAGATTTCCTAGGAGTTCCCTGGTCTGCTATGTAGTAAACAGATCCTATCCAGCTAATGTGCCCCACCTGCTGCCAGATTGTTTCACTCTAATACCCCAGATCAAAGCACCAAGCCCAGTGCTTAAACAGAGCCCTGTAGGGCTGGACACACAGCAGGAATGTGGGCCAGGGCCATAGACCAGTGACAGACAGATCACACCGATGAAATATGTCTGTAGTCCAATGTTTTGCATGTCTCTGCTCTGAGCTAATCATTGAGAGTTTTAGCAGATCCTCTGACTCATGGTCTTTGAGGAGAGTGATGTTCACCATCTGGGAGGCAGGTAGCTTAGTGGTTAAGAGCGTTGTGCCCGTAACCTGAAAGGTTGCTGGTTCTAATCCCCGAGCCGACTAGGTGAAAAATCTGTCGATGTGCCCTTGAGCAAGGCACTTAACCCTAATTGCTCCTGTAAGTCGCTCTGGATAAGAGCGTCTGCTAAATGACCCATTTATTTATTTATCTGTTTACATGTCTGTCGGTCAGCTGTAGTGGATGGTAGTGGACGAGCTGCCCAGCCTGTAGCTGGACCAAAAACATTTTCCTCCTGTGCTGTGGGTCATCTTGGATTATATGTCCAGCTGCTTATATCCAGGTTACGGGTTATGCTGAGAAAGGTGAGATAGCTGTAGTAGCTATGTACTGTACTATGTATGGCACTAAACGTTAGTAAATGTTAGTTAGCAGATTATACAATAGTCCTGGGAGTGTTCTGGGTGTCGAAGCAAAATGTCTGACACCAAGCCACTATAGACTGTCAAAGACTAATGAGACAGTTAAACAACACTAACTGAACTCACACACCCTTACAGTTAATATCTGCTTTGCTCTGCTTGGCAATTGGTAAGGGTGAGCGATAACTATGGCTTGAATGGCATATTCATCATGAAACAACACTGGAACAGAAGAGCCTATTAATAATACACTCATAATCAAACAGTCTATTACAGCTATTATGGGTGTCCCAGTGATGTCCCTCAAAATGTGTCTAAATTCCAAAGATACACTGGTTTTCTCTTCATATTCTGGTCACTTCTTTACCGTCCTTTGAGGATACTTTTACAGTGTAATGATTTAATCTGGGAGTGATTTCCTCCACCTCGTAGAGCTGAGCCGTTCCCTGGAGAGGGAGTTGTTGATAGAAGGTGGTAATACCTGGTGTCTCCAGCATCACGTTACACTGGGCTCAGGTCAGGTTTAGACCGAAGTGTGTAAATAGACAGTTCTCCCCAGGAGAACGGGTTCACACCACATGTGCTAAGTGGATATTATGCTCTGCCGCTGAACGCCCAATTTCATTCCATTTTAGAGACCGTGTTCCAGCAGGTAAGTAATTAATGTGAGGTGTGGGATCTCCTGTTGAATCCCAATGATACTCTTATTTAGCTGATGCTGATTCTGTGCTTGTTTTCAATGAAGCAAGAGATGCAATCATTGTCTGAGAGCTAATAATGTTTCCATTTATAGGCTTACAGTGAGGGAAAAAAGTATTTGATCCCCTGCTGATTTTGTACGTTTGCCCACTGACAAAGAAATTATCAGTCTATAATTTGAATGGTAGGTTTATTTGAACAGTGAGAGACAGAATAACAACAAAAAAATCCAGAAAAACGCATGTCAAAAATGTTATAAATTGATTTGCATTTTAATGAGGGAAATAAGTATTTGACCCCTCTGCAAAACATGACTTAGTACTTGGTGGCAAAACCCTTGTTGGCAATCACAGAGGTCAGACGTTTCTGGTAGTTGGCCACCAGGTTTGCACACATCTCAGGAGGGATTTTGTCCCGCTCATCTTTGCAGATCTTCTCCAAGTCATTAAGGTTTCGAGGCTGACGTTTGGCAACTCGAACCTTCAGCACCCTCCACAGATGTTCTATGGGATTAAGGTCTAGGCCACTCCAGGACCTTAATGTGCTTCTTCTTGAGCCACTCCTTTGTTGCCTTGGTCGTGTGTTTTGGGTCATTGTCATGCTGGAATACTCATCCATGACCCATTTTCAATGCCCTGGCTGAGGGAAGGAGGTTCTCACCCAAGATTTGACGGTACATGGCCCGTCTATCGTCCCTTTGATGCGGTGAAGTTGTCCTGTCCCCTTAGCAGAAAAACACCCCCAAAGCATAATGTTTCCACCTCCATGTTTGACGGTGGGGATGGTGTTCTTGGGGTCATAGGCAGCATTCCTCCTCCTCCAAACACGGCGAGTTGAGTTGATGCCAAAGAGCTCCATTTTGGTCTCATCTGACCACAACACTTTCACCCAGTTCTCCTCTGAATCATTCAGATGTTCATTGGCAAACTTCAGACGGCATGTACAGAGGGGAAAAAAAGTATTTAGTCAGCCACCAATTGTGCAAGTTCTCCCACTTAAAAAGATGAGAGAGGCCTGTAATTTTCAACTATGACAGACAAATTGTGGAAAAAAAATCCAGAAAATCACATTGTAGGATTTTTTATGAATTTATTTGCAAATTATGGTGAAAAATAAGTATTTGGTCACCTACAAACAAGCAAGATTTTTGGCTCTCACAGACCTGTAACTTCTTCTTTAAGAGGCTCCTCTGTCCTCCACTCATTACCTGTATTAATGGCACCTGTTTGAACTTGTTATCAGTATAAAAGACACCTGTCCACAACCTCAAACAGTCACCCTCCAAACTCCACTATGGCCAAGACCAAAGAGCTGTCAAAGGACACCAGAAACAAAATTGTAGACCTGCACCAGGCTGGGAAGACTGAATCTGCAATAGGTAAGCAGCTTGGTTTGAAGAAATCAACTGTGGGAGCAATTCTTAGGAAATGGAAGACATACAAGACCACTGATAATCTCCTTCGATCTGGGGCTCCATGCAAGATCTCACCCCGTGGGGTCAAAATGATCACAAGAACGGTGAGCAAAAATCCCAGAACCACACGGGGGGACCTAGTGAATGACCTGCAGAGAGCTGGGACCAAAGTAACAAAGCCTACCATCAGTAACACACTACGCCGCCAAGGACTCAAATCCTGCAGTGCCAGATGTGTCCCCCTGCTTAAGCCAGTACATGTCCAGGCCCGTCTGAAGTTTGCTAGAGTGCATTTGGATGATCCAGAAGAGGATTGGGAGAATGTCATATGGTCAGATGAAACCAAAATAGAACTTTTTGGTAAAAACTCAACTTGTCGTGTTTGGAATGCTGAGTTGCATCCAAAGAACGCCATACCTACTGTGAAGCATGGGGGTGGAAACATCATGCTTTGGGGCTGTTTTTCTGCAAAGGGACCAGGACGACTGATCCGTGTAAAGGAAAGAATGAATGGGGCCATGTATCGTGAGATTTTGAGAGAAAACCTCCTTCCATCAGCAAGGGCATTGAAGATGAAACGTGGCTGGGTCTTTCAGCATGACAATGATCCCAAACACACCGCCCGGGCAACGAAGGAGTGGCTTCGTAAGAAGCATTTCAAGGTCCTGGAGTGGCCTAGCCAGTCTCCAGATCTCAACCCCATAGAAAATCTTTGGAGGGAGTTGAAAGTCCGTGTTGCCCAGCGACAGCCCCAAAACATCACTGCTCTAGAGGAGATCTGCATGGAGGAATGGGCCAAAATACCAGCAACAGTGTGTGAAAACCTTGTGAAGACTTACAGAAAACGTTTGACCTGTGTCATTGCCAACAAAGGGTATATAACAAAGTATTGAGAAACCGTGTGGTTCTGGGATTTTTGCTCACCGTTCTTGTGATCATTTTGACCCCACGGGGTGAGATCTTGCGTGGAGCCCCAGATCGAGGAAGATTATCAGTGGTCTTGTATGTGTTCCATTTCCTAATAATTGCTTCCACAGTTGATTTCTTCAAACCAAGCTGCTTACCTATTGCAAATGCAGTCTTCCCAGCCTGGTGCAGGTCTACAATTTTGTTTCTGGTGTCCTTTGGCAGCTCTTTGGTCTTGGCCATAGTGGGGTTTGGAGTGTGACTGTTTGAGGTTGTGGACAGGTGTCTTTTATACTGATAACAAGTTCAAACAGGTGCCATTAATACAGGTAACGAGTGGAGGACAGAGGAGCCTCTTAAAGAAGAAGTTACAGGTCTGTGAGAGCCAGAAATCTTGCTTCTTAGTAGGTGACCAAATACTTATTTTCCACCATAATTTGCAAATTAATTCATTAAAAATCCTACAATGTGATTTTCTGGATTTTTTTTCTCAATTTGTCTGTCATAGTTGACTTGTACCTATGATGAAAATTACAGGCCTCTCTCATCTTTTTAAGTGGGAGAACTTGCACAATTGGTGGCTGACTAAATACTTTTTTTCCCCACTGTATTGTATATAGATGTCAGGTAGTCCATTGAAATATGATAATAGATGAATTGAAGCTATTTAGTGACTATATTATTCCGCTATCAGAGTTTCTCTCCATATCTTGGTGGTCCTTCTCCTATATCTGGACGACGCCCCACCATAAAGCTCGTAATGGATGCCATTAGACTGAGTATGTGTGGGAGACAGGCCCCTGAACTCAGCTTTTGTAGTTATTCTGACAAGTCTCAGCTACAAGGTATCTCATAGATATTTCATGAATGCAATCTGTTTTAGGGGCTTAACCATGATTGGGCCCCAGCTGTGTAACCTCACCACTACTACAGATAAGGTCCACTCCCGTAGAGAATGTGTTCCTGAGATTCAAAGAGGTTTTGTGTAAACCAAGGAATAAACAAAATTTTCTCTGCTGGTCTTTGCTTTTGGCATTCATGTTCACTTATGTTCCCTCTTCCCGGTCTTATGAAGGGGAGTGACAAGGTTTGAGGAATATGATAGGCCAGATCCATTATCCAGCGGGACTTTTTCTACCTCTTTCCAACATCTGTTTCGTCTGTGTTTTTTGCCTCTAAATAATAATAATAATATGGCATTTAGCAGACGCTTTTATCCAAAGCGACTTACAGTCATGCGTGCATACATTTTTTTGTGTATGGGTGGTCCCGGGTATCGAACCCACTACCTTGGCGTTACAAGCGCTGTGCTCTACCAGCTGAGCTACAGAGGACCGCAATGGTTTGTCTGTCGTCTTAGGCAATTTAATTCTCTGATGCACTTCTCAGTGCAGTATCTTGTTTAATCTGTCTCCATGCAGTAACACCGACAATTACCAGTTCTCCATTATTTGAATAATGTCTCTTTACACTGCTCATCTGCAGCCGCTCTGTCATTGCTTGTCTATATTTGTATATTTTCTTAAATCCCATTCCTTACTAGTTTTGTGTGTATTGGGTATATGTTGTGAAATTGTTAGATATTACTTGTTACATATTACTCCACTGTCGGAGCTAGAAGCACAAGCATTTCGCTACACCCCCTATAACATCTGCTAAACACGTGTATGTGACAAATAACATTTGATTTGATTTGATTTAACAATAAGTTAGTTAACCTTGCTAACAGCACCGGTGTAGACCTGAGTCATCCACACATGGGAATCTGCAGAGGTTATTGTTTTGCAGACCATGCTTCCTGCTGTGCTCCATCCCTAAGGCTCTGTTCAGATTTGTTTTTGTTTGTCCTTCATTAATGGCAAAATATTCCCCCACAAAAAGTAACGTGAACGGTCCCAGTGACTGATGCTCCTGCCTCATGAGTCGGACACTAAATCCATACACGTGTAATCCAGCATGGACCAAGGTCTCCGCTCCTGTCATCACAATCTGTCCTCTCCAACTGCTCCCTCTCTGTCATCCATCTACAGCTCTCTGTCATCCATCTACAGCTCTCTGTCATCCATCTATCAGCTCTCTGTCATCCATCTACAGCTCTCTGTCATCCATCTATCAGCTCTCTGTCATCCATCTACAGCTCTCTGTCATCCATCTACAGCTCTCTGTCATCCATCTATCAGCTCTCTGTCATCCATCTATCAGCTCTCTGTCATCCATCTATCAGCTCTCTGTCATCCATCTACAGCTCTCTGTCATCCATCTATCAGCTTTCTGTCATCCATCTACAGCTCTCTGTCATCCATCTATCAGCTCTCTGTCATCCATCTATCAGCTCTCTGTCATCCATCTATCAGCTCTCTGTCATCCATCTACAGCTCTCTGTCATCCATCTACAGCTCTCTGTCATCCATCTATCAGCTCTCTGTCATCATCTATCAGCTCTCTGTCATCCATCTACAGCTCTCTGTCATCCATCTACAGCTCTCTGTCATCCATCTACAGCTCTCTGTCATCCATCTACAGCTCTCTGTCATCCATCTATCAGCTCTCTGTCATCCATCTATCAGCTCTCTGTCATCCATCTATCAGCTCTCTGTCATCCATCTACAGCTCTCTGTCATCCATCTACAGCTCTCTGTCATCCATCTACAGCTCTCTGTCATCCATCTACAGCTCTCTGTCATCCATCTACAGCTCTCTGTCATCCATCTATCAGCTCTCTGTCATCCATCTATCAGCTCTGTCATCCATCTACAGCTCTCTGTCATCCATCTATCAGCTCTCTGTCATCCATCTACAGCTCTCTGTCATCCATCTACAGCTCTCTGTCATCCATCTACAGCTCTCTGTCATCCATCTATCAGCTCTCTGTCATCCATCTATCAGCTCTGTCATCCATCTACAGCTCTCTGTCATCCATCTATCAGCTCTCTGTCATCCATCTATCAGCTCTCTGTCATCCATCTACAGCTCTCTGTCATCCATCTACAGCTCTCTGTCATCCATCTACAGCTCTCTGTCATCCATCTACAGCTCTCTGTCATCCATCTATCAGCTCTGTCATCCATCTACAGCTCTCTGTCATCCATCTATCAGCTCTCTGTCATCCATCTATCAGCTCTCTGTCATCCATCTATCAGCTCTCTGTCATCCATCTATCAGCTTTCTGTCATCCATCTATCAGCTCTGTCATCCATCTATCAGCTCTCTGTCATCCATCTATCAGCTCTCTGTCATCCATCTATCAAAATCTCTGTCATCCATCTATCAACTTTCAGGGGAGAACATTTGGCTGCCAACGTGGTAACCGGTGGTTACTGTGATGCTGTCATCTTCAGTGCATTCCTAATTAATGAAAGACTCCCACATTGGTCTCTGTGAAAGACTCCCACATTGGTCTCTGTGAAAGACTCCCACAGGGGTCTCTGTGAACGATTCCCACTGTGGTCTCTGTGAAAGATTGCCACAGTGGTCTCTGTGAAAGACTCCCACAGTGGTCTCTGTGAAAGACTCCCACCGTGGTCTCTGTGAAAGACTCCCACAGTGGTCTCTGTGAAACTGTCAATATAACCAATAAAAAAGAGATCTACAAGAAAAGAGGAGTGCACCAATGACGTTAATTTATGTTTTGCATACGTTTTTACCCAGTGGTGCTGTTTGGTGCTGCTGTTCAGTAGTTGATTAGTAAAAGACCTGGCTTTAGTGTGTGTCAACACTGTTCCACATGAAACGTAGTGTTATAGAAACTGCTTATGTTTACCTACTGTTGCTCTGCGTCTACTTTTCAGAGAGGAACAGACAGTGTGTGCGCACGCGCGTGTCTGTGTCTGGAAAGTAGGTTTTATGGACCTACATGAATCATAGGCTTTCATTATGTGACGGCAAAAACGGTGTTGTGATGGTAATAGAACCAAAAAGATGGCTTTAGAGTGGTGCTAATTTCAGAGAAGAACACAATGCTTTTTCACCAATTGTGCCTCCAATACATTGCAGGAAGACGACATCAGTCCTAGTCTCCTCACTCAGTCACACACTGACTCACCTTCTCAAGACCCAGACAACACACATCATATGATCTCCTTTGTTATACAGCAGGTAAAACATGATGATGTGTTCCATGTGAGTAGAGTCTATTGACGCACCCGTGTGTGAATCTAAGTAAGAGAATAAAAAAATCCCCATCAAAATCTGTCAGTTTAAGCTAGAGATATCACGTTTTTGCATGGGCTGCGTCTCAATCCACTGCATCCGCCTATGTCGGCCATTTGTCAGACCATGAGACATCCCGAAAATCGGTCTTTACACGAAAACGTCTGTAGTGTCCGAACGGTTTGGCCTAGACTCTCACAAACACAATGGTGTTCTCAGGTTTGCTCTACAACCCCCACATGTCACAGGACTCGTCTGAAGGTAACCCATACAAACAAATGGAAGTATGGAGGTCATTTTGTGCCAACAAAAATAAGGGGTTAAATATGTGTCCAAAAAAACAAAGATATCTCCAGAGCTTTCTTATATCTTCTAGATATAGGACAGACACTTCAAGACCTTATTCCTAATGATTAATGTTTTGACTGTCTGGTTTGCCATTTATGAATGTGTTATTCAATGGGTTTCTATGGTCAAATTCAATATTTTATCAATATATATATATATATATATATATACACTACCGGTCAAAAGTTTTAGAGCACCTACTCATTCAAGGGTTTTCTTTATTTTTACTATTTTCTACATTGTAGAATAATAGTGAAGACATCAAAACTATGAAATAACACATATGGAATCATATAGTAACCGAAAAAGTGTTAAACAAATCAAAATATATTTGAGATTCTTCAAAGAGCCACCCTTTGCCTTGATGACAGCTTTGCACACTCTTGGCATTCTCTCAACAAGCTTCACCTGGAATGCTTTTCCAACAGTCTTGAAGGAGATCCCACATATGCTAAGCACTTGTTGGCTGCTTTTCCTTCACTCTGCGGTTCGACTCATCCCAAACCATCTCAAATTGGTTGAGCAATTTGACCATGAAGGCCTCATTCACACAGTCTCCTCTGAACAGTTGATGTTGAGATGTGTCTGTTACTTGAACTCTGTGAAGCATTTATTTTGGCTGCAATTTCTGAGGCTGGTAACTCTAATGAACTTATCCTCTGCAGCAGAGGTAACTCTGGGTCTTCCATTCCTGTGGCGGTCCTCATGAGAGCCAGTTTCATCATAGCGCTTGATGGTTTTCGCGACTGCACTTGAAGAAACGTTCAAAGTTCTTGAAATGTTACGTATTGACTGACCTTTATGTCTTAAAGTAATGATGGACTGTCTTTTCTCTTTGCTTATTTGAGCTGTTCTTGCCATAGAATGGACCATAGAAATGCTCTTTATCCACCTTCTGATTCACTGTTATGCAAATCACAACCAGCAGCAAAATTCTGCTTTTTCGTATGAGGGTGAGGGTCTTATTACTCCACAAAAGGAAGCTGCTGCTCACTGGAGTAACTCAACTAAAAATAGATGATTGATTATCTGTTAAGATTTGCCAAATAAATTACATTACAACTGGTTCCACACACTTTATCTATTGAAATGACTATATATTAAAGTCAATTTGACTTGATTCACTGTGACACTCTGGCTCTAGGACTTTTGTATGTGAGCTAGAGTGTATGTTGTTTTGTTGGGGATTTGGGGTGTTTTTCTATGTTGGTAGTTCTGTCGGGTGTATTTCTATGTTTGCAGGTCTGTGGGTTGGTTTTCTAGGTATTGTATGTTGTAGTCAATGACTCCCAATCGGAGGTAACGAGTGTCAGCTGTCGGCTCGTTATCTCTGATTGGGAGCCATATTTAAACTGTCAGTTTTCACCTTTGTTTTGTGGGTTATTGTTCCAAGTTCAGTGTATTGTTACGTTAGGACTTCACTATCGTCTTTTGTTGTTTTTACGTGGTTGCTTTATAAATAAAGTCATCATGTTCACTCCACGCGCTGCGTATTGGTCCGCTCCTTCCGACGATCGTGACAGAATAACCCACCATAAAGGAACCAAGCAGCGCGTCCAGGAACAAAGGGTCTGGACATGGAAGGAACTGGTGGAAGGTAAAGGGTCCTGGACTTGGGAGGAGATCCTAGATGGTATGGATCGCCGACCATGGAACGAGACGGTGGAGAGGCGACGGCG
Source organism: Coregonus clupeaformis (assembly GCF_020615455.1). NCBI lineage: Eukaryota > Metazoa > Chordata > Actinopteri > Salmoniformes > Salmonidae > Coregonus > Coregonus clupeaformis. The sequence continues at coordinate 33,592,881 of NC_059204.1, read as the reverse complement.
AGAGGAGCAACGGCATCAGCAGGGCCATCATCGTCGGAAGGACGAGAGGCAACCCCAAGAAGTTTTTGGGGGGGGGCACATGGCTTGGGCGACGGAGCAGCAGGAGGCTGCCACTAGGCAGAGTCAGAGGGCTGCCAGGTTAAGGGGGCTGACGGAGGCAGAGAAGGGACGGATTCAGTGGGCTACCAGGTCAAGGGGGCAACTGGGTAAAGCAGGGAAGGAAAGTGTTGAGGCACGGCGTGAGGTACTGGGGTGTGTAACCAGTTCGGTCCGGCCCGTTCCTAGTCCCGTGGTGCAGCCAGTAGTGTGTGTTCCCCGTACGGTACGGCCTGTTCCGGTCCCTCGCACTAAGTGTACGGTGCGCGTCGCCAGCCCAGCCCGGCCTGTTCCTACTCCTCGCACCAGGGATACGGTGCGCTTCGCCAGCCCAGCCCGGCCTGTTCCTACTCCTCGCACCAGGGATACGGTGCGTTTCGCCAACCCGGCCCGGCCTGTTCCGGCCACTCGCACCAGGGATACGGTGCGCGTCGCCAGCCCAGCCCGGCCTGTTCCTACTCCACGCACCAGGGATACGGTGCGCGTCGCCAGCCCCGCCCGGCCTGTTCCGGCCACTCGCACCAGGGATACGGTGCGCGTCGCCAGCCCAGCCCGGCCTGTTCCTACTCCTCGCACCAGGGATACGGTGCGCTCGCCAGCCCGGCCCGGCCTGTTCCGGCCACTCGCACCAGGGATACGGTGCGCGTCGCCAGCCCCGCCCGGCCTGTTCCTGCTCTCCGCACTAGGCGTTATGGGAGTCCCCAGGGTCCAGCATGCCCTGTTCCGGCTCCCCGCACTAGGCGTTATGGGAGTCCCCAGGGTCCAGCATGCCCTGTTCCGACTCCCCGCACTAGCCCTGAGATGCGTGTCCTCAGCCCGGTACCTCCAGTTCCGGCACCACGCATCAGGCCTACGGTGCGTCCCCAGGGCCAAGCATGCCCTGTTGCTGCTTCCCGCACTAGCCCTGAGATGCGTGTCCTCAGCCCGGTACCTCCAGTTCCGGCACCACGCATCAGGCCTACGGTGCGTCCCCAGGGCCAAGCATGCCCTGTTGCTTCTCCCCGCACTAGCCCTGGGATGCGTGTCCTCAGCCCGGTACCTCCTGTTCCGGCACCACGCACCAGGCCTACGATGCGCCTCAGACGGCCAGAGTCTGCCGTCTGCCCAACGGGGCCTGAACTGCCCGTCTGCCCAACGCCGTCTGAACTGTCCGTCTGCCCAACGCCGTCTGAACTGCCCGTCTGCCCAACGGCGCCTGAACTGCCCGTCTGCCCAACGCCGTCTGAACTGCCCGTCTGCCCAACGCCGTCTGAACTGCCCGTCTGCCCAACGCCGTCTGAACTGCCCGTCTGTACTGAGCCTGCAAAGCCGCCCGTCTGCCATGAGCCTTCAGAGCCGTCCGCCAGACCGGAGCCGCTAGGAGCTCTCCGCCAGACAGGATCAGCCAGAGCCTTCCGCCAGACAGGATCAGCCAGAGCCTTCCGCCAGACAGAATCAGCCAGAGCCTTCCGCCAGACAGGATCAGCCAGAGCCTTCCGCCAGACAGGATCAGCCAGAGCCTTCCGCCAGACAGGATCAGCCAGAGCCTTCTGCCAGACAGGATCAGCCAGAGCCTTCTGCCAGACAGGATCAGCCAGAGCCTTCTGCCAGACAGGATCAGCCAGAGCCTTCTGCCAGACAGGATCAGCCAGAGCCTTCTGCCAGACAGGATCAGCCAGAGCCTTCCGCCAGCCAGGATCCGCCAGAGCCGTCCAGCCAGGATCCGCCTGAGCCAGCCAGCCAGGATCTGCCCCTCAGTCCGGTGCTGCCCTTTAGTCAGGTGCTGCCCCTTAGCCCGGTGCTGCCCCTTGGTCCGGTGCTGCCCCTTAGTCCGGTGCTGCCACTTAGTCCGGGTGCTGCCCCTTAGTCAGGTGCTGTCCCTTAGTCCGGTACTGCCTACTAAGCAGTTTGTGACTGTGGTGGGGTGGGGATCACGACCGGGGCCAGAGCCACCACCGTGGACAGACGCCCACCCAGACCCTCCCCTAGAGCGTATGCTGGTGCGCCCGGAGTGCGCACCTTTAGGGGGGGGTACTGTGACACTCTGGCTCTAGGACTTTTGTATGTGAGCTAGAGTGTATGTTGTTTTGTTGGGGATTTGGGGTGTTTTTCTATGTTGGTAGTTCTGTCGGGTGTATTTCTATGTTTGCAGGTCTGTGGGTTGGTTTTCTAGGTATTGTATGTTGTAGTCAATGACTCCCAATCGGAGGTAACGAGTGTCAGCTGTCGGCTCGTTATCTCTGATTGGGAGCCATATTTAAACTGTCAGTTTTCACCTTTGTTTTGTGGGTTATTGTTCCAAGTTCAGTGTATTGTTACGTTAGGACTTCACTATCGTCTTTTGTTGTTTTTACGTGGTTGCTTTATAAATAAAGTCATCATGTTCACTCCACGCGCTGCGTATTGGTCCGCTCCTTCCGACGATCGTGACATTCACCAAGGAGTTAAACGTAAATAGTAGGTCTGTCAGAGTTAATCCGTTAACTCTAGTGAACCTTTCGTCATTTTAGTGCCTTCTTTTTTTTCTTCTGAAAAATACACTGAAAACATCCCAAATAAATGATCTATACAGCTAAAATCTACAATGCGATGTGAAAACAAGTTGACATTGAGGTAGAAAAAGTGCGCTTTCTCAATTTACCTAATTTTGCTAACTGTTACTTTAGACAAAATTAAGACGTTAATATTCTTGTAATGTTTTTGTATGAAAAATTCACTTTGTGCAAATTCGGACACCACATCCTGTGATTAACTAGATTTTTTTTTTTATCGTTTGACAGCCCTAGTAAATGGAAATATTGTTTTGTTGAAAAGATGTAGAAGGTGTGATCTTTGTATGTGAAGCTGATAATGGGACAGTACCTGCCATTGTTGGTGATGTATTCAGGGCCTGACTAACACATTTAGGGAACCTACCTCCAGCGGGCCCCCCAACCCAAAAAAATAAACCTTATTTTTTAGGGTTGGGGGCCCCCTGGGGGTCGGGGGGCCCTGGGCACGTGCCCTGCATGCCCGTTCGGTAATCCGGACCTTTTATTAGCCTGATCTGAGACTCATCAATACTGTTCACACAGTCAGTGTTGGGTCCATAACGTACAACAGTCAGTGTTGGGTCCATAACGTACAACAGTCAGTGTTGGGTCCATACCGTACAACAGTCAGTGTTGGGTCCATACCGTACAACAGACAGTGTTGGGTCCATACCGTACAACAGACAGTGTTGGGTCCATAACGTACAACAGACAGTGTTGGGTCCATAACGTACAACAGACAGTGTTGGGTCCATACCGTACAACAGACAGTGTTGGGTCCATACCGTACAACAGTCAGTGTTGGGTCCATACCGTACAACAGACAGTGTTGGGTCCATACCGTACAACAGACAGTGTTGGGTCCATAACGTACAACAGACAGTGTTGGGTCCATACCGTACAACAGACAGTGTTGGGTCCATACCGTACAACAGACAGTGTTGGGTCCATACCGTACAACAGTCAGTGTTGGGTCCATACCGTACAACAGACAGTGTTGGGTCCATACCGTACAACAGACAGTGTTGGGTCCATACCGTACAACAGACAGTGTTGGGTCCATAACGTACAACAGACAGTGTTGGGTCCATAACGTACAACAGACAGTGATGGGACGCATCCTAATTATTAACCGTTCTCCTAAAGTGTGCACTTGCACACTGCCAGTCATGGATTTAAAAACATTTGATTGGAGGGATGGGGTGGGGGGTTTTCACCTATGTTAAATCCATGACGGGAAGTGTGCACTTAAAGGGGCAATCTGCAGTTGCTACATCCATTTTTTGACTTGTATATTAATAATATGTACTCAATGATTCTTGAAGAATATAACTTATAAATTACTCATGAGCTTAGTTCAACTGTCGTAGCCTATCAGATCCCAAAATATAAGATAGCTTTATTCAAATTTTTGTCAAACTCAATGTAAAGTTTTGTAAACAAACACTATATAGCTTTAAAACATGGTTAAATCTATAATTTTGATCTGTTGGATGCTCAGTCTTTGCATCCATAGCTCTAGCACTTTTGAGAGTGGTTATATTTCTTAAGCTTGAAGAAAGTAAAAACCTGCACTCACTGAAATATTATTTAAGTTTGAATGTATTTTTTTTGCAGCAGGGGTCAGAAAAACAGACACATTTCACAGAAAATGTATGTTAATAATGTATGTAAATACTGAATGTAAATAATTTATGAACCCGGCACCCGAGACCTTCTGTCACTACAAACATGAAATGAGCTGAGCACACCAATTTCTCTTTCTATATTTCTTAAGCCCCATCCCTGTTTACCAAAGCAAGTGGTGGATTTCCCCTTCAAAGAGTGGCGAATCAGGATGCAGCCTTGTTCACCCGGTCCAGTGTTTCATCCTGATCAACACTGACCCCCTCTGGATTTAGGGGAGGCCTACCAGTAAAACCATCATCAATCAGTTTGTTCTCTACATTGAAAGGTGCACAGTGATTCATAATCAGTGCAAGCTGAGAGTGATTGATCTCTAACATTATAGGGAGATCAACTAATGCATGTGGAGTGATTAGAAATGTAACACTCACTTATTTTAGTGTTACTGTAGTGTTGAAATGAGGCATGGGCAAGTAATATAACTGACCAGGGTTTGTGGGCATTTGAAGAGCAAGTATCTAAATGGTTAGTGCAATCTGGAATACTTGGGACGTCCCTACCCAGAACCCTAACCTTAACTGCGACCCTGACCCTAACCTTAACCCTCATCTTAACCATTTTAAATGTCAACTTCAATGGGGTAGGGATGTCACAACGATCCCCGATAGCAATGACCGTAATTAAATGACCACTAGATGTCAGCAGTAAATGCATTACCATTATAACTTTCACATCATCTGCTCTCTCACCTCTGAAAGCACAGTGATGTCTCATAAATGAGTGGATTCAATAATTTGAAATTATTAGGCTGTGTTAGATATTATTCTTCCTGTCCTAACCAAAGTCCATATTAATAGGTATGTAATAATTCTTGAAATAATGATGGGGGAAAATAATTGTAGGCTACTGTAGGTTGCCTAAATCTTAGAGTAAAGTAGACATATTTGACAGTAAAAAGAGAATACATTTTACAATAAACGTCTTCTCGTTTTAGTCATAAATATGGCTAGGAGTTAGGAAGCCTAGGAAGTATCCTAAGTTTAAATGTACATGAAGTACTTTTGGGGTTCTGATAATTACAAAAATGTAAAATTGCATACTACCGAGTACCGATTAATTCCATTGTTTCCATGTGATGTGCTGACAGACACTCACATGTAGGTCTATCCTTCCTGCCAATGAAACGTAGTAGCCTACCTCATGTTCCTCTTAAAGGGAGTTGTGTAAAAGCATGTTCGACCACTGGTCGGCGCTGGCGTGCCATTTCGGTCCAACTGCCGCTCCATCCCGCCACTGCGCTCAGATCCGCTCGAGCTCAGGTCATCGGAAAAGCTTATTCTCACCAGAGCGCATTGACAGTAGCCTACCATCGATATCGCAGCCTCTTTACTGTATTCCTCAGAAGAACGGATGCGGTGAGGATGGAACAAGACAGAGCAGCTCTGTAGTAGCCTTCTGTACAACAATTCCAATCCGGATTTAGTGAAATCCTGAACAGTCTCTACCAGAGCATTGTTGTAATCGGCTTCTAAACAGAGGGAACACCCCGACTTTCCAATCAGGTTTCAGGTTTATTCTTCACCTTGCTTAGAGAGGACAGGCACTCTGGACTGTACTCGGAGCTGAGAGAAGGCTGAGGAGTTTGGAGCTGCTCTGAGCTGAAAGCCTACAAATGAAATATGCCAGCCTTGCTGTAGTATTTTTCATATTCTTTGTTTTATCTTCTACCTATGTATTACACAGCAGGACATGGTGCATATGACGACTGTATTTATCCAGTAACCTAATAGTTTCAGAGTCACTTTTCGAATGCCAACTCAACAATGAACACTAATGGTAAGTAGCCTAAACTTCCTGTTATACTTTGTAATGCTGTTGTTCATTACGTTGTTATACCTTTGTAAACAAGGTGAATTCAGAGAAAGGTATTGAACCATCATACAGGTCAAAAGGAAACTTAACTTGCTAAACATGATTGTGCAGTATTTACTGTGGCAATGCATGTGGATGTAACTTACTAGAGAATACGGCTCAATGGTGCTTTAGATAGCCTAGTGAGGGGAAGTGGAGGTATGGAATTGTTATTGTAGTGGTTACACTCATTACTGTAACACCTGCACATTCTAAATGACCCTCACCTACTCTCTCTCTCTCTCTCTCTCTCTCTCTCTCTCTCTCTCTCTCTCTCTCTCTCTCTCTCTCTCTCTTTCACTCTCTTTCACTCTCTCTCTTTCACTCTCTCTCTCTCTTTCTCTCACATGTACACACACACACACACACACACAATCGGTTCAATTGTTTATTTCTATATTTCACATCATCATACTCAGGTTGATTTTTCTCAAAGTGCTGCTGTGTGCTAGACTGTGGGGTGGGTGGGGTGGAACAAGGTGTTACCATATCCTTTAATTTAACTACTTGACACTCACACTGAGATTCATCTAGGGAGAGATTTCTCGCAATTCCCTTGCAGCAACTGTTGCCTAGGAATGGAGGGGGGTGGTTCTGGTGGTGGAATTATCATCATCAAGCCATGCAGGTTTAGTAAGTCCCTCCTACATCCAAATCAACAGCAGGGAACCGGCTTGGGATGGTTTAACCTCTGTCAGACGGCTTGGGATGGTTTAACCTCTGTCAGATGGCTTGGGATGGTTTAACCTCTAGCAGACGGCTTGGGATGGTTTAACCTCTGTCAGACGGCTTGGGATGGTTTAACCTCTAGCAGACGGCTTGGGATGGTTTAACCTCTAGCAGACGGCTTGGGATGGTTTAACCTCTGTCAGACGTCTTGGGATGGTTTAACCTCTGTCAGACGTCTTGGGATGGTTTAACCTCTGTCAGACGTCTTGGGATGGTTTAACCTCTGTCAGACGTCTTGGGATGGTTTAACCTCTGTCAGACGGCTTGGGATGGTTTAACCTCTGTCAGACGGCTTGGGATGGTTTAACCTCTAGCAGACGGCTTGGGATGGTTTAACCTCTGTCAGACGGCTTGGGATGGTTGAACCTTTAGCAGACGGCTTGGGATGGTTTAACCTCTGTCAGATGGCTTGGGATGGTTTAACCTCTGTCAGACGTCTTGGGATGGTTTAACCTCTAGCAGACGGCTTGGGATGGTTTAACCTCTGTCAGACGGCTTGGGATGGTTTAACCTCTAGCAGACGGCTTGGGATGGTTTAACCTCTAGCAGGCTTTGGGGTGAATGAATATTCATTCTTTCAATCAATCATTGATGGGTGTGTATGATATTGGTTAGTTGATTCATTGATCTCAGTATTGATCTCAGTATTGATGAGTGTGTTTTCTGGTCTGGGATTTGTCAGTGCAAATATTATGCAGAATGCCTTGAGGATGATTGATGGAACTCTACAAAGACTCCTTTTGAATTTAGATAATTTCTCATTCTTAGGAACTATCTCCTGCCTCTATATAACTTTGTCTCAGTTGCTCGTAAATTCACAATATAACTCTAGCATTTACAGATATTTCTAGTAACAACATTCTAGCATTTACCCTGTGCAAGAAGTTGAGTTGTCTTTCAAGTCATCTGTTAGTAATGCATCCCCTTTAGCCTCTGATTCCATAGTCATGTTCTTCCAGATAGCTTCGACAGATGACTTGGACTTTTGAAGGAAAGCGCATATGATACTACAAACCTAATGCCATACTTCCTCTATGTATGATAGTTGCACCACGTAACCATGCCATAAAATCCACGTATCTTTTTCAGACAACATAGGGTCAGTGTTTTATTTATGTTACGCTCAGCAAACTGTAAAAACAAGCTGTGGCTGAGCGCCACTTTGTTAATAAAACAAACAAGCCATTATCCACCTCTTATCATGTCCTCTGTTCTGGCTGAGTGCCACCAGATCAGAGCAGTCACCATGGAAACCCACTATGCTGACTTACACTTCAGGAACACTACATGTGTTGCGTTGCGTCGCCATAAGCATCGTGTCAATGTGACGTTCTACCTGCTACACCATAAACCAATCAAAATCAAACTTTATTTCTCATTATTTCAATTCACAAGATAGAATGACGGTGCGCATCAGCCATCAATAATTTAACCTCAGCGAGATCTTGAGCTTGGACGCTGCTATTGGACGCGACACAATGCGGGCGGTATAGCAGCTTTCATTGATTTCAAAGGAAGCATTCGCTCAATGGCTTTCTGCTAATGGTTGATAGAGGTTCTTGCGCTGTCGGATTTATGAATGATCATGTGTGTTGTGTTCTCTGACAGTGTAGAACAGATTACATATGCAGTCTCCTGTATTCCCCTGCTGGAGTGATGTCATCACGCCATAATATTGTTCTCTGGTGCTGTGGTGACACGGAAGCCAAACAAGAGGATTGAGCAGCGCTGCTGCAGCCTAGTGGTGGCCTGGTCTGAATGGCTGGCTGACTGACTGGCTGGTTGCTGCAGCCTAGTGGTGGCCTGGTCTGAATGGCTGGCTGACTGACTGACTGACTGGTTGCTGCAGCCTAGTGGTGGCCTGGTCTGAATGGCTGACTGACTGACTGACTGACTGACTGGTTGCTGCAGCCTAGTGGTGGCCTGGTCTGAATGGCTGACTGACTGGCTGACTGGCTGACTGACTGACTGGCTGGCTGACTGACTGGCTGACTGACTGACTGGTTGCTGCAGCCTAGTGGTGGCCTGGTCTGACTGACTGGCTGACTGACTGGCTGACTGGCTGACTGACTGGCTGGCTGACTGACTGGCTGACTGACTGACTGGTTGCTGCAGCCTAGTGGTGGCCTGGTCTGAATGGCTGACTGACTGACTGACTGGTTGCTGCAGCCTAGTGGTGGCCTGGTCTGACTGACTGGCTGACTGACTGGCTGACTGGCTGACTGACTGGCTGGCTGACTGACTGGCTGACTGACTGACTGGTTGCTGCAGCCTAGTGGTGGCCTGGTCTGAATGGCTGACTGACTGACTGACTGACTGACTGGTTGCTGCAGCCTAGTGGTGGCCTGGTCTGAATGGCTGACTGACTGGCTGACTGGCTGACTGACTGACTGGCTGGCTGACTGACTGGCTGACTGACTGACTGGTTGCTGCAGCCTAGTGGTGGCCTGGTCTGACTGACTGGCTGACTGACTGACTGACTGGCTGACTGACTGGCTGGCTGACTGACTGGCTGGCTGACTGACTGACTGACTGGCTGGCTGACTGACTGGCTGACTGACTGGTTGCTGCAGCCTAGTGGTGGCCTGGTCTGACTGGCTGACTGACTGACTGACTGACTGACTGGCTGACTGGCTGGCTGACTGGCTGACTGACTGACTGACTGACTGACTGACTGGTTGCTGCAGCCTAGTGGTGGCCTGGTCTGACTGGCTGACTGACTGGCTGACTGACTGGTTGGTACTCCAGTAGGCTGCTGTTGCCGCCAGCACGTGCCCCTGCACCTCACGTTACAATCGCTCTATTGTGGACCAATGTCATCTCTGGAATTATTTTGTTGAGCAGCTGACAAGCAAGAAGAGAGTGTCTTTGTTTGGTAAACCAAAATAAACCCTCCAACACTGGTCCCTTATGGTTGTGTTTTGTCATGAATGTGATACAACAACGTGCCACCTCCACCACATATACACCTACACCTGGTAATGTGAAACCTTGCAGTCAGCAGGTGGTTAGAGTAAGCCACTGCCAGGGCTGCACTCTAGCAAAGGTTTTGACCTCAATATCAAAGTGCATATATGGATATATGTTTTAGGCTAGGCTCTCTGTTGATAATCTTTTTCCAAGAATCCAAGGGTCCTTTTCCAAGGATCCTTGAGAATATTGAGAAAACACTGAAAAGTACCACATTAACAACATTTCTTAGCCCAAGTGTAACGTATTATGCCGGGAGTCAGGAAGCAGGTGCAGAAGGTGAGTTTAATAATGAAACGATACAGATGAACAAACATGAGAAGCGTACAGAACGTGAGAGAAAACAATACTACCTAATGACCGATGTCCCCGGGACCACCCATACGTAAAAATTTATGCGCACATGACTGTAAGTCGCTTTGGATAAAAGCGTCTGCTAAATGGCATATTATTATTATTTATTATTATTATTATTATTATTATTATTATTATTATTAACTGAGGGCTAAATAAAGTAATCACAGATAAAATTATAACCAGGCGTGTCTAATGATGGGGAGCAGGTGTGCGTAATCATAGTTGCCAGGGCCGGTGGTTAGTAGACCGGCGACGTCGAGCGCCGGAGGGAGGGAGCAGGAGTAGGTGCGACAGTACCCCCACCCTGACGCGCTGCTCCAGCCGCAGGACGACCACGGCCAGGAGGACGGCTCCGAGGGCGAGGAGCGGGCTGGTCCGGACGGCGGAGATGTTGGGGTCCAGGATGGCCGCCACCGGGATCCAAGAGCGCTCTTCAGGACCGTACCCCTCCCAGTCCACCAGGTACTGGAGCTGACCCCACAACGTCAGGGAGTCTAGGAGGGACCTAACAGCAGGACGGCGCACTAGAGCCTCACGTGAGCGGCGTTCCACACCTCCTCTGCACGCCGGAACCACTCGTCCACACACGGAGCCAGGGCCGGCTGATATCCCAGGACGCACTGGAAGGGAGTCAGCCCGGTAGTGGAGTGACTAAGTGAGTTCTGAGCGTATTCCGCCCAGGGAAGGAACTGGGCCCACTCCCCCTTCCAGTCCTGGTAGTGACTCTTTAGGAACCTCCCCAGCTCCTGCTTGGTCCTCTCCACCTGAGGCCAGTACCCAGATGTGAGGCTGACCGTGGCCCCCAGCTTCTCCATAAAGGCTTTCCAGACCCGCGACGTGAATTGTGGACCACGGTCGGAAACGATGTCCTCCGGGAAGGCCATAGTGCCAGAAGACCTGCTGGAATAGTGCCTCAGCGACCTGGAGAGCGGTAGGTAGACCAGAGAGAGGGATAAAATGGCAGGATTTAGATACTCTGTCAACAACAACCATAATAGCGGTAAAACCATCAGAAAGGGGGAGATCAGAAATACAAAGTCTATGGACAGATGTGACCAAGGCCGCTGAGGCACAGGAAGTAGTTTCCCTGCTGGAGCGTGCCGAGAGATTTGGATTGGGTACATACGGAGCATCAGTTGACATAGTGGCCGACGTCCTGTGCCAAGGTGGGCCACCAGTACTTATCAGAGAGGGATTGGATGGTGTGGGTGATACCTGGGTGTCCAGCGGCGAGGGATGTGTGTGCCCAGGTCAACAGCCGATCTCTCACCCCCATGGGGACGTAGATGCACTCCGGAGGGCAGGTAGCAGGAGTGGGTTCCCTCTCCAGAGCCTGGTGGCTGTCCACGTCTACGTCCCAAAACACGGGGCCAACGACACGGGAGGACAGATTGATGGGCTGGAGGACACTCACAGGACCCTCCCCCGATGTGGAAAGGGTTCGGGAAAGCAGGTCCTCCGGCATCCTGGTCCCCAGGCGGTGATTCTCATCCTCGACCAGGAGATGGTGGAGTATGAAGTTGGAGCCACAGGAGGCCGAGGATGACTGTGTACGGGTGCTGTGAGGATGAGGAAAGGAAGGCTTTCCTGGTGCATGGGTCCCACGGTGAGGGTGAGTGGTTCTGTGATGTGCGTAATTATGCCAGATCCCAATGGTCGCTTATCCAGGGCTTGGACAGGAAAAGGAGAGAACAGCGGGTATGAAGTTATGTTCAGGGAGGAGGCGAGGGCCTGGTCGATGAAATACTCTGCAGCACCGGAGTCCACTAGAGCTGTAGAGACAACACTTGAGGGACAGCCAGCCAGTGAAATGGGAACCAGAAAGGGTTTGCCGGAAAACGATGATGATGGAATACTCACGCCTACCCTGGGAGACGGAAGATCACAGGGCCGCCCCTCTGCTCTAGTGGACCCCGGGTTGGGACGCACCGGACACGGGTTGGGATGCACCGGACACGGGTTGGGACGCACCGGACACTGAAGCTGAAGCTGGTGCCCCTCCTGGCCGCGATAGGGACAGAGCCCCAGCTGTCTCCGGCGATGCCACTTTGCCGCGGAGAGGTGTGTGGCCCCTACCTCCATGGGTTCAGGCTCTGCCTCAGGACAGCCAAAGGAGGGAGGCGAGTGGCGAGGTGGACACCGGCGCTCCCGAAGAAGGTTATCCAGACAGATGGCCATCGCGATGAGTACGTCCAAGGATAGGTTGCAATCCCGACACGCCATCTCCGTCTGGACCTCTTCGCGCAGTCCTCTCCGTAATAGAGTGCGGAGTGCCGGCTCATTCCATCCACTGGAGGCTGCCACAGTCCAACAGTTGAGGGCGTACTCTGCAGTGGTCTGGGCACCCTGCTGAAGTTGGAAAAGTCACTCACCTCCCTCTCTGCCCTCTGGAGGATGGTCGAAGACCACCCTGAACAAAGCCATGAACCTCTCATAGGAACCCAGCTCCTCCTCTCCTCTCTCCCAGACGGCCGTAGCCCACTCCAACGCTCACCCGGTCAGCAGGGAAATAACCGTGGCAACTTTGGACCTCTCGGTGGTGGGGGATCCTGTCTGATAGGCGAAATAGACGGAGCACTGGAGTAGGAAGCCACGGCATTTCAATGGAGTACCGTCATACTTCTCCGGAAAGGACAGTCGGGCATCGCTGACCTGGTCGGACGGCTGGGTAGGCTGGGGGACTGGCTCACTGTTAGGGGTATGGAGAGCCTCGCTGGTGGTGTCGAGGAGGTGGAGAACGCGGAAGACCTCCTCCATGGCCGTACCCAGTTGTGCCAGCAGGTCGTGGTGTTGGTGGAGTAGATGACCCTGTTCCTCGACCGTCTGGAAGATGGTGTTATCCTCTGCTGCTTTTTCTGAGGTAGTATTCTGTTGCGTAATACGCCGGGAGTCAGGAAGCAGGTGCAGAAGGTGAGTTTAATAATGAAACGATACAGATGAACAAACATGAGAAGCGTACAGAACGTGAGAGAAAACAATACTACCTAATGACTGATGTCAACTGAGGGCTGAATAAAGTAATCACGGAGAAAATGATGACCAGGTGTGCGTAATGATGGGTGGTTAGTAGACCGGCGACGTCGAGCGCCGGAGGGAGGGAGGGAGCAGGAGTAGGTGTGACACCAAGTCTCTGATGTGATTGTGTAAACTGCTTTGTCAGAGAAAGCTGTCTCCATTAGTGGCCAGTCCCTATGGTGTGGTAATAACAGAAGTGTTAAAAGCACGTCAGTAGCTGCTAATAGCCTGCCACGCATCATCATATCAGTCATGCTTGTCAAGACCAAGAGGATAATAATGACATGGCACTGACTGAGATTTGATTATAGTTTTGTTTGGCATTAGTAAGGCAAAGAATTGAGTGGTGCATCAGGTTTGACACCCATAGCTAGCCCTGATCTCTCTGAATGGGCATGTAATGTCATCCCAGATCGCACATGTCATTATGACACACTTCAGAGCATTATGACACACTTCAGAGCATTATGACACACTTCAGAGCATTATTTTTTATTTATTTATTTCACCTTTATTTAACCAGGTAAACCAGTTGAGAACAAGTTCTCATTTACAACTGCAACCTGGCCAAGATAAAGCAAAGCAGTGCGATAAAAAAACAACAACACAGAGTTACATATGGGGTAAACAAAACATAAAGTCAAAAATACAACAGAAAATATATATACAGTGTGAGCAAATGTAGCAAGTTATGGAGGTAAGGCAATAAATAGGCCATAGTGCAAAATAATTACAATTTAGTATTAACACTGGAATGATATATGTGCAAGAGATGATGTGCAAATAGAGATACTGGGGTGCAAATTAGCAAAATAAATAACAATATGGGGATGAGGTAGTTGGGTGGGCTAATTTCAGATGGGCTGTGTACAGGTGCAGTGATCGGTAAGGTGCTCTGACAACTGATGCTTAAAGTTAGTGAGGGAGATAAGTGTCTCCAGCTTCAGAGGTTTTTGCAATTTGTTCCAGTCATTGGCAGCAGAGAACTGGAAGGAATGGCGGCCAAAGGAGGTGTTGGCTTTGGGGATGACCAGTGAGATATACCTGCTGGAGCGCATACTATGGGTGGGTGTTGCTATGGTGACCAATGAGCTAAGATAAGGCGGGGATTTGCCTAGCAGTGATTTATAGATGACCTGGAGCCAGTGGGTTTGGCGACGAATATGTAGTGAGGACCAGCCAACAAGAGCGTACAGGTCACAGTGGTGGGAAGTGTATGGGGCTTTGGTGACAAAACGGATGGCACTGTGATAGACTACATCCAATTTGCTGAGTAGAATGTTGGAGGCTATTTTGTAAATTACATCGCCGAAGTCAAGGATCGGTAGGATAGTCAGTTTTACCAGGGCATGTTTGGCAGCATGAGTGAAGGAGGCTTTGTTGCGAAATAGGAAGCCGATTCTAGATTTAACTTTGGATTGGAGATGCTTAATGTGAGTCTGGAAGGATAGTTTACAGTCTAACCAGACACCTAGGTATTTGTAGTTGTCCACATACTCTAGGTCAGACCCGCCGAGAGTAGTGATTCTAGTCGGGTGGGCGGGTGCCAGCAGCGTTCAATTGAAGAGCATGCATTTAGTTTTACAAGTGTTTAAGAGCAGTTGGCTACGGAAGGAATGTTGTATGGCATTGAAGCTCGTTTGGAGGTTTGTTAACGCAGTGTCCAATGAAGGGCCAGAAGTATACAAAATGGTGTCGTCTGCGTAGAGGTGGATCTGAGAGTCACCAGCAGCAAGAGCGACATCATTGATATACACAGAGAAAAGAGTCGGCCCGAGAATTGAACCCTGTGGCACCCCCATAGAGACTGCCATAGGTCCAGACAACAGGCCCTCCGATTTGACACATTGAACTCTATCTGAGAAGTAGTTGGTGAACCAGGCGAGGCAGTCATTTGAGTCATTATGACACACTTCAGAGCATTATGACACACTTCAGAGCATTATGACACACTTCAGAGCATTATGACACACTTCAGAGCATTATGACACACTTCAGAGCATTATGACAGACTTCAGAACATTATGACACACTTCAGAGGGAGCCACAAACTGCTCATTGTAACAGTAACTGTGATGCTCTCCCTCTCTCCGTCTCTCTCCCTCCCCATCTCTTAATCTCTCTCCATCTCTCTCTCTCTTTCTCTCCTACCTATCTCACTCTCTCTACCCTATATCTCTCCCCCTTCTCTCTCTTACCCTCTCTCTCTCTCGACACACATCAACACCATCATCCCAGACACCCTAGACCCACTCCAATTCGCATACTGCCCCAACAGATCCACAGATGACACCATCTGAAATGAACTTCACACTGCCCTCCACCACCTGGACAAGAGGGGAAATAACTATGTGAGAATGTTGTTCATAGACTACAGCTCAGCGTTCAACACCATAGTCCACTCCAAGCTCATCACCAAGCTAGGGACCCTGGGACTGAACCCCTCCCTCTGCAACTGGATCCCGGACTTCCTGACGGGCCGCCCCCAGGTGGTGAGGGTAGGCAACAACACTTCCACCACGCTGATCCTCAACACTGGGGCCCCTCAGGGGTGCGTGCTCAGTCCCCTCCTGTACTCCCTGTTCACCCACGACTGTGTGGCCGCGCACGTCTCCAACACCATCATGAAGTTTGCTGATGACACGATGGTGGTAGGCCTGATCACCAACGGCGATGAGTCAGCAGCCTACAGGGAGGAGGTCAGAGACTTAGCAGTGTGTTTCCAGGACAACAACCTCTCCCTCAATGTCAGTAAGACCAAGGAGCTGATCGTGGACTACAGGAGAAAGAGGGGAGAGCACGCCCCCATCCACATCGACAGGGCTGTTGTGGAGCAGGTCAAGAGCTTCAGGTTCCTTGGCGTCTACATCACTATGGACCTAACATGATCCACACACACACGCACAGTCCTGAAGAGGGTACGACAGCGCCTCTTCCCCCTCAGGAGGCTGAAAGTATTTGGTATGGACCCTCGGATCCTCAAAAAGTTCTACAGCTGCACCATCAAGAGCATCTTGACTGGCTGCATCAGTGCTTGGTATGGCAACTGCACCGCCCTGAACCGCAATGCGCTACAGAGGGTGGTGTGGACAGCCCAGTACATCACTGGGGCCGAACTTCCTGCCATCCAGGACCTCTATATCAAGCGGTGTTAGAGGAAGACCCGAAAAATTGACCCAAGCCATAGACTGTTCACTCTGCTACCGTCCGGCAAACAGTACCGGACCATTGGCTCTCAGACCAACAGGCTCTGAGACAGCTCCTACCCCCAAGCCATAAGACTGCTAAATAGCCAGACTGCTAAATAGTCAATTAATGGTACCCGAACTATCTGCACTGACTCTGTCTTGCACTGACCCTACACACACTCACTAGACTATATATACACAGCATATACACACTCACTTCCACACTACATTGACACTCCCACACAAAACCCACACACATTTAAATACACTACATACGCACACACACACACACACACACACACACACACACACACACACACACACACACACACACACACACACACTACATACATACATACAATTTTACACTCATCATTTGCTGCTGATGCTCTGTTCTTTATTTTACTCTTATTATTATTATCTATCCTGATGTCTAGTCACTTTACCCTGCCTTCATGTACATATCTACCTCAAATACCTTATTATTATCTATCCTGGTGCCTAGTCACTTTACCCTGCCTTCATGTACATATCTACCTCAAATACCTTATTATTATCTATCCTGATGCCTAGTCACTTTACCCTGCCTTCATGAACATATCTACCTCAAATACCTTATTATTATCTATCCTGATGCCTAGTCACTTTACCCTGCCTTCATGTACATATCTACCTCAAATACCTTATTATTATCTATCCTGATGCCTGGTCACTTTACCCTGCCTTCATGTACATATCTACCTCAAATACCTTATTATTATCTATCCTGATGCCTAGTCACTTTACCCTGCCTTCATGTACATATCTACCTCAAAATACCTTATTATTATCTATCCTGATGCCTAGTCACTTTACCCTGCCTTCATGTACATATCTACCTCAAAATACCTTATTATTATCTATATATCTATCTATTATATCAATGGTCACGTCTCTCCAGCCAACAGCAGCTTAGCGGACAGTGTGAAATGGTCACGTCTCTCCAGCCAACAGCAGCTTAGCGGACAGTGTGAAATGGTCACATCTCTCCAGCCAACAGCAGCTTAGCGGACTGTGTGAAAGGGTCTGGTCCCCAGCTGGTGTAAAGTGACAAGGCATGTAAACCGTGATAGTCTGGAAATAGAGAGAAATAGACTCTACCTTTGCAGTCTACTACAACAGAAGCCCTACCAGGGTCCCCCTCCCCTCCCCTCCCCTCCCCTCCCCTCTTCTTCCACTGCACTTCTCTCTCCCTACCTTGTCCCTCATAACGCTCTCTCCACACACACACACACACAAAACACACGCACGCGCGCGCGCGCGCGCGCGCACACACACACACACACACACACACACACACACACAGAGACACACACACACATGACGTTCCCTGTGCCCCCTGCCTTTAGAAAGTGCTGTGGCAGCACTAACCCCCAGGGCTGTCACTGTTGGTCAGGCCTGAGCAGTGATGTACAAAATCACCTGCATCAGTAGCTATCTGGAATGGCTACACTGATCACCCTCTAATGCTCTCTGTCCCTGGTCCTGGTGCACAGAGTTAGGGGTCGTCTTGTCTAAATGCTATGAAATGTTGAGGTCCAGCGATGGGAAATGTTGACGTCCAGCGATGGGAAATGGGCAGGATGCAGGATGCAGATTGTCTCTTTGAGATACGGGCAGTAAAGATAATGGCATTTTATAGCTTACATTCTGTGTTTGTATATAAATAGGGTACTGTATTATGGCTTTATAATCAACTGCTGCTATAATTCATCATGAAAAATGCTGTTATGTTAATTTGATTATTCCAAACCATCACTCCCTCCGTTTCAGTTGACGCGCTCTCTGTGTGAGCAGCATGTAGCGAACTCAGCATGTAGTCTGCTCTAATCCATGGTCACTGCTGTGTTCATCCTGTTGTCCCTCAGGCCTGGCTATTGGCTACTGTCCATATGGACCTACTATACCACAAGGTCAGGAAGGGTTGACTGTAACAATGCCCAACCCCCTGATAACACCACCCACAAATAGACTATTGTCCCTTTAATTCCCCTCTCTGCCCCAGAGTGGGTTTTCGTAAGAGTGGCCCTGCCCTTATAGACTTTCATTTCTTATTTGTGTTCTTTACATTTAGCAGATGCTCTTATCCAGAGCAACTTACAGTAGTGAGTAGATACATTTTCATTTCTACTCGTCCCCCGTGGGAATCGAACCCACAACCCTGGCGTTGCAAGTGCCATTCTTTACCAACTGAGCGACACAGGACCCACTGGCTGGTGGCCCATCGGTCCGTTGGCCTGCCTGTGTGTGTGTGTTGGTGTGTGTGTGTATGTGTATGTGTGTGTTGGTGTGTGTGTGTGTATGTGTATGTGTGTGTTGGGGTGTGTGTATGGTGTGTTCGAGTGGCCGCCCCCTCTCTCCCCTCTTCAGGCTCTTTTGGAGGGTATCCCAGACAGGGCATGATCTCAGTGCTACGGATGGATGGATGGATGGATGGATGGATGGATGGATGGATGGATGGATGGATGGATGGATGGATGGATGGATGGATGGATGGATGGATGGATGGATGGATGGATGGAATCTCTGTCTCTTGTCCTTACTGAGTGTCATGGACAAAATGGCATGCTGAATGGAATGAACAGAGGCCTTTGTTTTGATTAGATAGATAGTCAAAGGCTTGCCATTGCATCACGTACTGTATCCTCATTGGTCAACTTCTGCTTGACCAACAGCAGTGGTATATTATTCATATTTATGTTGAGGCAGAACAGTTATCATTACTCATCATTACAGGTTCTGGATAGGTAGGTCCAGGAGGCTTATAGCTATGTCCAAGTACTGTAGACACATGGCTGTATATCTCAGAGGAAGTGGGCTGGAACAGAACCCAACAAAGGAAGTGGTCTGGAACAGAACCCAAAAGAGGAAGTGGACGGAAACAGAACCCAACAGAGTCTCAGACCAGTCTGGGTCACCCTTCCAAAAGTTCCAGATTATGACATAGTTTAGCTGCTTTAGCCTTCCACCATTTTCCTCCTCCCCATTGGGGCAGGCAACTATCTTGAGTTGCAGAGTCTTCCTAGCAACGTGATGACATCAGCAGCATCCAAAGAGGAGACAGAAGCTTGGTTGGTGCTGCTGCCAGTTCCTGATGCTGGCGCTGCCTCTCTACCCAGATGGCATGAGAGGGACAGGGACAGTGGCACAGCGGCCAAAGTATTCTGCGAGCCACCTGGAGTGTGTGTGTGTGTGTGTGTACGTGTGCGCCTTATAATTTAATTATTTATTCTAAAACACTGAATTAGAAGAGTTGTGACCTGTCAAATGATTTACTACAGCGATACTGTTGTCAGGGACAATCCAATAAGAGATAACCCCATTTAGAATGCTTAAGAACCAGTCCAGAACAGTCATAGCTGATTAATGTAATACAGTGGCTTGTGAAAGTATTCACCCCCCTTGGCATTTTTCCTATTTTGTTGCCTTACAACCTGGAATTTAAATTGATTTTTTCGGGATTTGTATCATTTTATTTACACAACATGCCTACCACTTTGAAGATGCAAAATATTTTGTATTGTGAAACAAACAAGAAATAAGCCATAAAAACAGAAAACTTGAGCGTGCATAACTATTCAGCCACCTTTTTCAGCAATTACAGCTGCAAGTCTCTATAAGCTTGGCACATCTAGCCACTGGGATTTTTGCCCATTCTTCAAGGCAAAACTGCTCCAGCTCCTTCAAGTTGGATGGGTTCCGCTGGTGCACAGCAATCTTTAAGTCATACCACAGATTCTCAATTGGATTGAGGTCTGGGCTTTGACTAGGCCATTCCAAGACATTTAAATGTTTCCTCTTAAACCACACAAGTGTTGTTTTAGCAGCATACTTAGGGTCATTGTCCTGCTGGAAGGTGAACCTCCGTCCCAGTCTCAAATCTCTGGAAGACTGAAATAGGTTTCCCTCAAGAATTTCCCTGTATTTAGCGCCATCCATCATTCCTTCAATTCTGACTAGTTTCCCAGTCCCTGCCGATGAAAAACATCCCCACAGCATGATGCTGCCACCACCATGCTTCACTGTGGGGATGGTGTTCTCGGGGTGATGAGAGGTGTTGGGTTTGCGCCAGACATTTCCTTGATAGCCAAACAGCTCAATTTTAGTCTCATCTGACCAGAGTACCTTCTTCCATATGTTTGGGGAGTCTCCCACATGCCGTTAGGCAAACGTGTTTGCTTATTTTTTTCTTTAAGCAATGGCTTTTTTCTGGCCACTCTTCCGTAAAGCCCAGCTCTGTCGAGTGTACGGCTTAAAGTGGTCTTATGGACAGATACTCCAATCGCCGCTGTGGAGCTTTGCAGCTCCTTCAGGGTTATCTTTGGTCTCTTGGTTGCCTCTCTGATTAATGCCCTTCTTGCCTGGTCCGTGAGTTTTGGTGGGCGGCCCTCTCTTGGAAGGTTTGTTGTGGTGCCATATTCTATCAATTTTTTATAATGGATTTAATGGTGCTCCGTGGGATGTTCAAAGTTTCTGATATTTTTTTATAACCCAACCCTGATCTGTACTTCTCCACAACTTTGTCCCTGACCTGTTTGGAGAGCTCCTTGGTCCTCATGGTGCCGCTTGCTTGGTGGTGCCCCTTGCTTAGTGGTGCCCCTTGCTTAGTGGTGGTGCCCCTTGCTTAGTGGTGTTGCAGACTGGGGCCTTTCAGAACAGGTGTATATATACTGAGATCATGTGACAGATCATGTGACACTTAGATTGCACACAGGTGGACTTTATTTAACTAATTATGTGACTTCTGAAGGTAATTGGTTGCACCAGATCTTATTTAGGGGCTTCATAGCAAAGGGGTGAATACATATGCACGCACCACTTTCCCGTTATTTATATTTTATAATTTTTTGAAACAAGTTATTTTGTTCATTTCACTTCACCAATTTGGACTATTTTGTGTATGTCCATTACATGAAATCCAAATAAAAATCAATTTAAATTACAGGTTTTAATGCAACAAAATAGGAAAAACGCCAAGGGGGATGAATACTTTTGCAAGGCACTGTAGCTGATATGAGTTAGCTTCCTACTGTTCTAGTCATTGCCTGATCCCTCAGCCAGTCTCTCTTCCATCTTAACATTAAGTGCTTTGTAACACTAAAACTAATAGCAACTGAGCTGCCACCAGCTATATTTTACAGCAGTGATTCACAACCTTTTTCGGTTACTGTACCGCCAACTGAATTATGCTCTGTCCAGAGTACCCCTGAAGTACCCCCTTGTGCATTTTACCAGTAGGCCTATGATCTCATGAGTCTTCTCAAGTACCCCCTGTTGATAGACCAAGTACCCCCTGTGGATAGGCCAAGTACCCACTGTGGATAGGCCAAGTACCCCCTGTGGATAGGCCAAGTACCCCCTGTGGATAGGCCAAGTACCCCCTGTGGATAGGCCAAGTACCCCCTGTGGATAGGCCAAGTACCCCCTGTGGATAGGCCAAGAACCCCCTGTGGATAGGCCAAGTACCCCCTGTGGATAGGCCAAGTACCCCCTGTGGATAGGCCAAGTACCCCCCTGTGGATAGGCCAAGTACCCCCTGTGGATAGGCCAAGTACCCCCTGTGGATAGGCCAAGTACCCCCTGTGGATAGGCCAAGTACCCCCTGTGGATAGGCCAAGTACCCCCTGTGGATAGGCCAAGTACCCCCTGGGGTCCTAGTACTCCTGGTTGGGAACCACTGGTTTACAGTATGTCCCAGTGTGTTTGCAGCAGCAGCCCAGACTGAGCTCTTAACATGCAGCAGTGTTCCTATTCTTTCCTGTCTGACCTTGAGATGGCATGGTGGAGACAATAATTGAGCTGCCAGATCCAGTCTGACCCCTGTCGTCTGACGTCTCACCTGTCACTGACGAAAAATATACCCATAAATCCTGGCGGTGGGCCACCCTTGACATGCCTGAGACCCTGCTGATTACACCATCATGGTGAGGTGACAAGGACGCCAGGCGCTGCTCTGCTCTCCTCTGTCCTCTCCTCCCCCTCCTCTCCTGAATTGATTGATTTTTTTATTTTTTATTTCACCTTTATTTAACCAGGTAAGCCAGTTGAGAACAGGTTCTCATTTACAACTGCGACCTGGCCAAGATAAAGCAAAGTAGTGCAATAAAAACAACACAGAGTTACATATGGGGTAAAAAAACATAGTCAGAAATACAACAGAAAATATATATACAGTGTGTGCAAATGTAGCAAGTTATGGAGGTAAGGCAATAAATAGGCTATAGTGCAGAATAATTACAATAGTATTAACACTGGAATGCTAGATGTGCAAGAGATGATGTGCAAATAGAGATACTGGGGTGCAAAAGAGCAAAATAAATAACAATATAGGGATGAGGTAGTTGGGTGGGCTAATTTCAGATGGGCTGTGTACAGGTGCAGTGATCGGTAAGGTGCTCTGACAACTGATGCTTAAAGTTATTGAGGGAGATAAGAGTCTCCAGCTTCAGAGATTTTTGCAATTCGTTCCAGTCATTGGCAGCAGAGAACTGGAAGGAATGGCGGCCAAAGGAGGTGTTGGCTTTGGGAATGACCAGTGAGATATACCTGCTGGAGCGCAGACTACGGGTGGGTGCTGCTATGGTGACCAATGAGCTAAGATAAGGCGGGGATTTGCCTAGCAGTGATTTATAGATGGCCTGGAGCCAGTGGGTTTGACGACGAACATGTAGTGAGGACCAGCCAACAAGAGCGTACAGGTCACAGTGGTGGGTAGTGTATGGGGCTTTGGAGACAAAACGGATGGCACTGTGATAGACTACATCCAATTTGCTGAGTAGAGTGTTGGAGGCTATTTTGTAAATGACATCGCCGAAGTCAAGGATCGGTAGGATAGTCAGTTTTACGAGGGCATGTTTGGCAGCATGAGTGAAGGAGGCTTTGTTGCGAAATAGGAAGCCGATTCTAGATTTAACTTTGGATTGGAGATTCTTTATGTGAGTCTGGAAGTTGAGTTTACAGTCTAACCAGACACCTAGATATTTGTAGTTGTCCACATACTCTAGGTCAGACCCATCAAGAGTGGTGATTCTAGTCGGGTGGGCGGGTGCTAGCAGCGTTCGATTGAAAAGCATGCATTTAGTTTTACTAGTGTTTAAGAGCAGTTGAAGGCTACTGAAGGATTGTTGTATGGCATTGAAGCTCGTTTGGAGGTTTGTTAACACAGTGTCCAATGAAGGGCCAGATGTATACAAAATGGTGTCGTCTGCGTAGAGGTGGATCTGAGAGTCACCAGCAGCAAGAGCGACATCATTGATATACACGGAGAAAAGTGTCGGCCCAAGAATTGAACCCTGTGGCACCCCCATAGAGACTGCCATAGGTCCAGACAACAGGCCCTCCGATTTGACACACTGAACTCTATCTGAGAAGTAGTTGGTGAACCAGGCGAGGCAGTCATTTGAGAAACCAAGGCTATTTAGTCTGCCAATAAGAATGCGGTGGTTGACAGAGTCGAAAGCCTTGGCCAGGTCGATGAAGACGGCTGCACAGTACTGTCTATTATCAATCGTGGTTATAATATCGTTTAGGACCTTGAGCGTGGCTGAAGTGCACCCGTGACCAGCTCGGAAACCGGATTGCATAGCGGAAAAGGTACGGTGGTATTCGAAATGGTCGATGATCTGTTTGTTAACTTGGCTTTCGAATACTTTCGAAAGGCAGGGCAGGATGGATATAGGTCTGTAGCAGTTTGGATCTAGAGTGTCACCCCCTTTGAAGAGGGGGATGACCGCGGCAGCTTTCAATCTCTGGGGATCTCAGACGTTATGAAAGAGAGGTTGAACAGACTAGTAATAGGGGTTGCGACAATTTCGGCGGCTAGTTTTAGAAAGAAAGGGTCCAGATTGTCTAGCCCAGCTGATTTGTAGGGGTCCAGATTTTGCAGCGCTTTCAAAACATCAGCTGTCTGAATTTGTGTGAAGGAGAAGCGGGGGGCATGGGCAAGTTGCAGCAGAGGGTGCAGAGTTGGTGGCCGGGTTAGTGGTAGCCAGATGGAAAGCATGGCCAGCTGTAGCAAAATGCTTGTTGAAATTCTCGATTATTGTAGATTTATCGGTGGTGATAGTGTTTCCTTGCCTCAGTGCAGTGGGCAGCTGGGAGGAAGTGCTCTTATTCTCCATGGACTTTACAGTGTCCCAAAACTTTTTGGAGTTAGTGCTACAGGATGCAAATTTCTGTTTGAAAAAGTTAGCCTTTGCTTTCCTGACTGCTTGTGTATATTGGTTCCTAACTTCCCTGAAAAGTTGCATATCGCGGGGGGCTATTTGATGCTAATGCTGTACGCCACAGGATGTTTTTGTGCTGGTCAAGGGCAGTCAAGTCTGAGGAGAACCAGGGGCTATATCGGTTCTTAGTTCTGTATTTTTTGAATGGGGCATGTTTATTTAAGATTGAGAGGAAATTACTTTTAAGGAACAACCAGGCATCCTCTACTGACGGAATGAGATCTATATCCATCCAGGATACCTGGGCCAGGTCAATTAGGAAGGCCTCCTCGCTAAAGTGTTTTAGGGAGCGTTTGACAGTGATGAGGGTGGTCGCTTTGACCGCGGACCGGTTACGGACGCAGGCAATAAGGCAGTGATCGCTGAGATCCTGGTTGAAGACAGCTGAGGTGTATTTAGAGGGTATGTTAGTCAGGATGATATCTATGAGGGTACCCATGTTTAAGGATTTAGGGTTGTACCTGGTAGGTTCGTTGATAATTTGCGTGAGGTTGAGGGCATCTAGCTTGGATTGTAGGATGGCTGGGGTATTAAGCATATCCCAATTTAGGTCACCAAGCAGTACAAACTCAGAGGATAAATGGGGGGCGATCAATTCACATATGGTGTCCAGGGCACAGCTGGGGGCTGAGGGGGGTCTGTAGCAAGCGGCAACAGTGAGAGACTTATTTCTGGAAAGGTGGATTTTTAGAAGTAGAAGCTCAAACTGTTTGGGCACAGACCTGGATAGTATGATAGAGCTCTGCAGGCTCTCTCTACAGTAGATTGCAACTCCACCCCCTTTGGCAGTTCTATCTAGACGGAAAATGTTATAGTTGGGGATGGAAATTTCAGAATTTTTGGTGGCCTTCCTGAGCCAGGATTCAGACACTGCTAGAACATCAGGGTTGGCAGAGTGTGCTAACGCAGTGAATAACTCAAACTTAGGAAGTAGACTTCTGATATTTATGTGCAAGAAACCAAGACTTTTGCGATTACAGAAGTCATCAAATGATAGCTCCTGGGGAGTAGGAGTGATACTGGGGGCTACAGGGCCTGGGTTAGCCTCTACATCACCAGAGGAACAGAGGAGGACTAGAATAAGGATACGGCTAAAGGCTTTAAGAACTGGTCTTCTAGTGCGTTGGGTACATAGAATAAAGGGGGCAGATTTCCGGGTGTTATAGAAAAGATTCAGGGCATTATGTACAGACAAGGATATGGAAGGATATGAGTAAAGTGGAGGTAAACCTAAGCGTTGGGTAACAATGAAAGAGATAGTTCTCTAGAGGCATCAATTGAGTCGGTCTCTGAGTGTATGGGGGGAGGGACAAAGGAGCTAACTAAGGCAGGTTTAGCTAGGCTGGGGGGTCTACAGTGATATAGTACAATTAGAAATAACCGAAACAACAATAAACTAACCATGTTTGGGCTGAGGCTAAACATAAACAGGATGTAGTACCGTAAAAAGGAACAGTCCAGCAGATATCAGCTGTATAGCTGAGTTATCATAAGGTCCGGTGGTGAAGCGCTAGTGAGTAAGAGGCCACGGCTAGCGTGTGCTACGTCCGTTTTGTTGTAGCCAGCTGGTAGCGATGAATCCGGAGTTAAAGGTCCAGTGATTCAGTGATTCCGGCGGAAAAACTGATATGTTCTGGGTCGATTGATTCAGTTGACTGAAATAATCATAAGGACCATTGTGTGATGAGTGTGATAAAAGGAGTCAGGCGCAGGAGGGTAATCACAGAATGCAGAGTTTATTCCGTCTTACACAAATAGCGCTGGAACGACAAGCGAAACAGGCACAGGGGAAATCTACCTTGGCAATACAAGGTAACGGTAGCTCCAACAATAACAGGCACAGGGGAAATATATACGCCGGCAATAATAAGGTACGAGGAGCTCCACCGAGCTACACTACTCTCACAAATAACAATCACCCACAAGGACAAGGGGGGCAGAGGGAACACTTATACACTGACTAATGAGGGGATAAGATCCAGGTGTGTGTGATTGACAAGACAAGACAAGACAAATGGAATGATGATATATGGAGCGGCAGTGGCTAGTAAGCCGGTGACGATGAACGCCGAAACCTGCCCGAACAAGGAGGGGAGGCAGCCTCTGCGGAAGTCGTGACACATTGCCATGTCAATTAATTCCACAGCTGTTATGTTGAGTTAAGAGTCAGAGAGAACAGAGGAGAAGCTGTTATGTTGAGTTAACAGTCAGAGAGAACAGAGGAGAAGCTGTTATGTTGAGTTAACAGTCAGAGAGAACAGAGGAGAAGCTGTTATGTTGAGTTAAGAGTCAGAGAGAACAGAGGAGAAGCTGTTATGTTGAGTTAACAGTCAGAGAGAACAGAGGAGAAGCTGTTATGTTGAGTTAACAGTCAGAGAGAACAGAGGAGAAGCTGTTATGTTGAGTTAACAGTCAGAGAGAACAGAGGAGAAGCTGTTATGTTGAGTTAACAGTCAGAGAGAACAGAGGAGAAGCTGTTATGTTGAGTTAACAGTCAGAGAGAACAGAGGAGAAGCTGTTATGTTGAGTTAACAGTCAGAGAGAACAGAGGAGAAGCTGTTATGTTGAGTTAACAGTCAGAGAGAACAGAGGAGAAGCTGTTATGTTGAGTTAACAGTCAGAGAGAGCAGAGGAGAAGCTGTTATGTTGAGTTAACAGTCAGAGAGAACAGAGGAGAAGCTGTTATGTTGAGTTAACAGTCAGAGAGAACAGAGGAGAAGCTGTTATGTTGAGTTAGCAGTCAGAGAGAACAGAGGAGAAGCTGTTATGTTGTGTCACGCCCTGACCTTTAATGCCTGTTGTTTCTTGTTGGTTTGGTCAGGGTGTGAGTATCTATGTGTAGATCTAGATTATATATTTCTATGTTGGCCGGGTGTGGTTCCCAATCAGAGGCAGTGTCGATCGTTCTCTCTGATTGGGGATCATACTTAGGCAGCCATGTTGCCTACCTATGTTGTGGGATCTTGTTTCTGTGTGTTTGGCTTGTCTGATGTTTAGCCTTTAGAACTTCACGTTACGTTGCTTTTGTTGTTTTGTCTGTGTTTAATAAATAAACGAACATGTACGCATACCACGCTGCACCTTGGTCCAATCCTGTACTCAACGAACGTGACAGAAGATCCCACCACCAACGGACCAAGCAGCGTGCCCAGGAGGAGCAAACACCCTGGACACAGGTGGGGAAGACGTGGTCTTGGGAGGAGATATTAGCCGGTAAAGGACCCTGGGCGAAGGTAGAAGCCCAGGTAGGAGAGGATCAATGGCGACGCCAACGGGGCCGACGACGAATGAAGCCCGAGAGACAGCCCCAATAAAAAAACAAATTTGGGGGCACACGGGGTGGTTAGGCGGAGCCAGAGGGCAGACCAGAGCCAGCTTCCTGCACTCGCTGTAAGGAGCATGTGTTCATTGAGGAACCAAGTTATGCGGAGATACGCACTGTGTCGCCAGTGCGCATTCACAGCCCAGTGCGCCCTGTGCCAGCGCCCCGCACGTGCCGTGCGAAAGTGGGCATCCAGCCAGGACGGGTTGTGCCAGCTTTAAACTCCAGACCTCCAGTGCGCCTCCACGGTCCAGTATATCCTGCTCCGGTTCTACGCACTGTGTCACCAGTGCGCCTCCCCAGCCCGGTTGCCCCGTACCTGCTCCCCGCACCAAACCATTGGAGCGTGTATCCATTCCGGTACGGCCCGTACCTGCTCCCCGCACCAAACCAGGGGTGCGTGTCGCCAGCCCGGTACGCCCTGTGCCTGCTCCTCGCACCAAACCAGTGGTGCGTGTCTCCAGTCCGGCGCGGCCCGTGCCTGCTCCTCGCACCAAACCAGTGGTGCATGTTCCCAGCCCGGTGCGGCCCGTGCCTGTTCCTCGCACCAGACCAGTGGTGCGTGTCCCCAGCCCGGTACGGCTGGTGCCAGAGCAGTCCGCTCCACCGGTGCCTGGTCTAGCTCTGGTCAGCGGCTCTACTCCAGTGCCAGAGCAGTCCGCTCCACCGGTGCCTAGTCCAGCTCCAGTCAGCTGCTCCACTCCAGAACCAGACGTCAACCCCTCTCCAGGGTCCAGACAGGGCTTGGTGCATCGCGGGGGGATTGCCGGTCCAGGCCCAGACGTCAGCCCCTCTCCAGGGTCGGGGCCTCCCACACCAGGGTCCAGACAGGGCTTGGTGCATTGTGGGAGGACTGAGAGGGGAAGCATCGCGCCAAGGTCCAGACCGGACCAGGGGTGCAACGGGGAGGCAGTAAGGGAGAGGACATCACGCCCGGAGTCGGATCCACCACCGAGGCTAGATGCCCACCCGGACCCTCCCCTGTTAAGTTAGGTTTTGCGGCCAGAGTCTGCACCTTTGGGGGGGTACTGTCACCCCCTTGACCTTTTAATGCCTGTTGTTTCTTGTTGGTTTGGTCAGGGTGTGAGTATCTATGTGTATATCTAGATTATATATTTCTATGTTGGCCGGGTGTGGTTCCCAATCAGAGGCAGCTGTCGATCGTTGTCTCTGATTGGGGATCATACTTAGGCAGCCATGTTGCCTACCTATGTTGTGGGATCTTGTTTCTGTGTGTTTGGCTTGTCTGATGTTTAGCCTTTAGAACTTCACGTTACGTTGCTTTTGTTGTTTTGTCTGTGTTTAATAAATAAACGAACATGTACGCATACCACGCTGCACCTTGGTCCAATCCTGTACTCAACGAACGTGACAGAAGATCCCACCACCAACGGACCAAGCAGCGTGCCCAGGAGGAGCAAACACCCTGGACACAGGTGGGGAAGACGTGGTCTTGGGAGGAGATATTAGCCGGTAAAGGACCCTGGGCGAAGGTAGAAGCCCAGGTAGGAGAGGATCAATGGCGACGCCAACGGGGCCGACGACGAATGAAGCCCGAGAGACAGCCCCAATAAAAAAACAAATTTGGGGGGCACACGGGGTGGTTGGCGGAGCCAGAGGGCAGACCAGAGCCAGCTTCCTGCACTCGCTGTAAGGAGCATGTGTTCATTGAGGAACCAAGTTATGCGGAGATACGCACTGTGTCGCCAGTGCGCATTCACAGCCCAGTGCGCCCTGTGCCAGCGCCCCGCACGTGCCGTGCGAAAGTGGGCATCCAGCCAGGACGGGTTGTGCCAGCTTTAAACTCCAGACCTCCAGTGCGCCTCCACGGTCCAGTATATCCTGCTCCGGTTCTACGCACTGTGTCACCAGTGCGCCTCCCCAGCCCGGTTGCCCCGTACCTGCTCCCCGCACCAAACCATTGGAGCGTGTATCCATTCCGGTGCACGGCCCGTACCTGCTCCCCGCACCAAACCAGGGGTGCGTGTCGCCAGCCCGGTACGCCCTGTGCCTGCTCCTCGCACCAAACCAGTGGTGCGTGTCTCCAGTCCGGCGCGGCCCGTGCCTGCTCCTCGCACCAAACCAGTGGTGCATGTTCCCAGCCCGGTGCGGCCCGTGCCTGTTCCTCGCACCAGACCAGTGGTGCGTGTCCCCAGCCCGGTACGGCTGGTGCCAGAGCAGTCCGCTCCACCGGTGCCTGGTCTAGCTCTGGTCAGCGGCTCTACTCCAGTGCCAGAGCAGTCCGCTCCACCGGTGCCTAGTCCAGCTCCAGTCAGCTGCTCCACTCCAGAACCAGACGTCAACCCCTCTCCAGGGTCCAGACAGGGCTTGGTGCATCGCGGGGGGATTGCCGGTCCAGGCCCAGACGTCAGCCCCTCTCCAGGGTCGGGGCCTCCCACACCAGGGTCCAGACAGGGCTTGGTGCATTGTGGGAGGACTGAGAGGGGAAGCATCGCGCCAAGGTCC